>NC_080676.1:135387553-135690583 GCF_030445035.2 Dasypus novemcinctus
CCACATGCCATGACTGCCTATTGTGCCAGGTCACTGTTTTCTTTAGAAGGCACCAAGAATAGAACCACAGACCTCCCATGTGGTAGGTAGGAGCTCAATTCTTTGAGCCATATCTGCTTCCCCCTACAATGTAATTTTTTTAGAAGATTTATTTATTTATTTTATTTCTCTCTCCTTCCCCCCGTCCCCTGCTCCAGTTGTCTGTTCTCTGTGTCTATCTGCTGCGTGTTCTTCTTTGTCTGCTTCTGTTGTTGTCAGTGGTACCGGAATCTGTGTTTCTTTTTGTTGCTTCATCTTGTGTCAACTCTCCATGTGGGTGGTGCCATTCTTGGGCAGGCTGCACTTTCTTTCACACTGGGCGGCTCTCCTTATGGGGTGCACTCCTTGCGCGTGGGGCTCTCCTATGCAGGGACACACTTGCATGGCACGGCACTCCTTGTGTGCATCAGCACTGAGCATGGGCCAGCTGCACACAGGTCAAGGAGGCCCGGGGTTTGAAACTCAGAACTCCCATATGGTAGATGGACGCCCTAACCACTGGGCCAAGTCCGCTTCCGCCAATGTATTTTTAATTTTATTTACATTGCCTTTCATTCCCATTAAATCTGTTATTTTTCTTTGCATGCTTTCAAATTCTTCTTTGTGCTCACCCAGTGTCTTAATATCCTTAATCTCTTTAGCCATTCATTGAGTTTATTAACTAGGTTTGTTTGAACATCTATAATTAGTTGTCTCAATTCCTATATCTCATCTGGAGGTTTAATCTGTTGCTTTGACTGGGCCATGGTTTTGTTTCTTAGTATGATGTAGTTTTTTGCTGTTGTCTCAGTATCTGATTTTCTTAGTTTGGTTATTCTGGCCTCAGGTTTTCTTTTTATCTTATATCTTTCTTGTTAGTTTGCTTTGTGCCAGAGCTCCTCTTTAACACTTGATTCACCTTATTTTAGACCATTATAATAGCTTCCAGTTAACTATTGGATATTGTCAGCCCTTATTTATCTGATTCTTTCCTGGAATACATAGTACAATTTTTCAGATTGCATTATTTGTGTACTAATTTCATCCCCAAGAGAAAGCTTCCCTTTCCCTTTTCCTCCTCTGGGAATGTTAATCTGTCCTGATGGTTTTGGATTTAGCTCTCTATATTTTTAATACTCCTTTCATTTTTTTGTAGCTATTTTTCCCTGGAGGACTAAATTTGAAAATAGGGTCCCTTTTTTAGTCTGCTAAGGCTACTGATGCATAATATCAGAAATGAGTTGGCTTTTATAATGGGAAATTCATTAGGGTAAAAGCTTACAGTTCTGAGGCTGTGAAAATGTTCAAATCAATGCACCCTCAGATTTGCTATCTTACCAACTTTGGCTGCTGGAAGATCCTGGGATTCTGCCACATGGCAAGGCAAGATGGTGGCTGATCTCTGTTATTCCTGGAGTCCTCTCTCTCACATGGCAGGGTCAAAAAGGCAGCTGTCTTTCTCTGTGTTTCTGCTTCCAGTTCTCAGTTTATATAGGACTCCAGCAAGAAGGCAGAGATGCTATATGGGTCATGTCTCACTGACAGTTCAATCAAATACCCTAAATCGATCTAATCAAATGATCTAATTAAATGCTCCCTTAATGCAATCAGAAGTCCCCACACCCACAGAAATAGATTAATTGAAGAACATTATCTTTCTGGGATTCACAAAAGCTTCAAACTGTCAAAGTCCCCCTGGAGACAACATTCTCAGTGCAATTTTCTCTGTCAAAACAGGTCAAGGGACTCACAACTGGGGTGTTGCTCATTTTCCATGTGCCCAGACAAGAAGACACAAAGGCCACCAAACATCTCTTTGACAACTTCCCAAATCTGCACTTCCCTGATGTACACAGCTGGTAGTGCTCTTTAGCCAGCTGTTCCTTGTAGTTACAAGGTGTTGCTGTGCCTTTAATTCATAGCCACTTTAGCACCTGTCTGGGTGTGGTTGAGACTGGGGCTGATAGCAGTTGAGACTGGGGCTGATAGCCCCTGTCTGGATGTGGTTGAGACTGGGGCTGATGAAACTATTACACAAGCCCAGGCCCTGTGATCTGTTTTAAAATCAACTGGGTTTTGCCCCCATCCTCCACAACTCCACTTTTGGAGAAGACCCATGTTTCAATAAGCTGTTACCCACCACTCTAAGAAGGTGCTGTGTCTCTAAATCTGCCCCAGGCCTTCCCATGCCAGAGGCACAATTGAAACAGAGGCTGTCTTTTGATTTTTGGATTGGACAGATTTAAACTGCATTTCCCCAAGAAACATATCAAACTCCACCCAGCTATCTCTCTATGATGTTTATAATTTTGTATTCCATACAAGTAATATCCACATTTGAAGTCCAACATTGCACTAAGGTTTCGACTACGGTTTTACCGTAACATTTCTTGATACAGAATCGATGAATACAGATACTGTGTTTTTCCAGAACGATCTGTGTTCTATTTGGTTTGGTATATTTTGGATCTATCTTGGTGGTGTGAAGATAAATATTATAGCCAGAGATCTGGGTGCCTTTCTCATCTGACATTGAGAGTATGGTTGTAGGAGGGAATATTGTCAATCATCATCCAAATGATAAGTAGGTGAGGACTCCATTGTTGATAGCCAAAATGACTAGCCCGGTAAGGAGCCATTTTAAATCCATCTGCAGGGCCTGTAGGAATGGAAATTGACCTTACCTCTTCTGAACACTGACAGAAAATGTTTAGTCTTTTTAGTACATGGGAATCTTACTGATGTATTAAGATCCCAGAATAACTAATTATGTTTTCCACCAATCTGTTGTAACAAAAAGTTACTGATTACCTTCTCAGGTTTTAGTTTAGTTTCAAATTGGTAGACAATTGCAGGACTAGCAACCTGATTTAGTCATGCTTACCTGCTTTGGAGGTGGTATTTTTTTTCTAATTAGATTCAGTATTTTCAAAGTTTGCATGTTCTTCTCCAATGGACAGTCAACAGTCAGTAGTTGTTGCATCATAATATTCAAATTTAGAATTCTATGTGGTTGGCAAGATCATCTGGCTCTTTTGAGTGAATAAACAAGATGAAATATTTATTAAAAAATTCAATAATATTCTTAGATTAAAATTATATGTGCAGAAGTGAAGTGAGACACCTTGGAAAAGATGTTCAGCAATCATAACAGTGTGAAAATTTGTATTTTTTGAGAAGCTTAAAGAAGCTGCCTTCAGATTCTGTGTGATTATTTATTATAACAATTCCTGCTTTTTCTTTTATCTGTTCCATGTCTAAATTGGATTAACAGTAAAATCAATGTCCTATTATGACACAAAGAGTCAGATGTTTCTGGAGTTTTAGATGTTGTATCCAAAATGATAAGTGATACAGAGGAAATGTTAAGGAGTAGCAAGTCATAGGTGAAAAAGCAGGCAAAGCAGCGTTGGTACATATTGACACCATCGTGTAACAGAAAGCAACCTAAATTATTACTTGCCAACGACATGAAATCCCCATTTCCAAAACACCTCCAGATGTGTAAGGTAGTCCAAGAGTCAAGGTAGTCCAAACTGATGGCAGATTGATTTCCAGAGTGTCATATATGTTAAGTGAGAAATAATAAGGGAAATGCTTGGAATTTGAGTCCATTTCATTGCAGTACACACTTCCTTACAGCTTTTCACTTATTACCTCATTTATAGTTTAATAAGCCATTAGAAATTCAATACAAGATGTTCAAGAAGCACACTGATATGTGCTTCTGCTGCCAGCAAATGATATTTATACAGTAGGTAAAGGCAATGCTTTCAAATTATCATCATAAATTTTATATACATATTTACAACATTGTGATAGATAGCAGGTAAATTCACATATCTGTGGGGCAAGAAATAGAAAGTACATTGTTGTTCCTCCTAGACAAAGCAGATTTTCCTATATTATAAAATAAATATAGGAACAGTTCAAAGGCTGAGTTGTCTCAATCAATTATGGTATAACTGAAGGAGTGAATTAGATCTATTTTAGAAATGAAATTTTACTGGGTGCTGGTTTAACAAGGACAGAAATAATTGGACTCAACTGGCAGATCTTGCCTCTGCAAAAATACCAAAATATTTCAAAACATTTTCTGCTGTCATTCTTGAATAAATCCTTATCATCCCTTGCCTGGACAACAATAATCTTCTAGCTGTGTCTTTTGCTTTCAAGTGTACCTTTATAATTCCTTTTCAGGTAGAGTGACTTTTGAAAAACAAATCATGTCATTCCCTGGCTTAACCTATCTATCTCCTTGGAATAAAGCACAACTTCTGATCATGGTCTTCGGTGCTCTAAAGGAACTGCTCTAGTACATTTTGTTCCTGTCCTTCCAATCTGATCTGTCTCTCCTCAAACAATCTTCATTCTTGCCTTGAGAATTTGCCTGTGTTTTGGTTTGTTTGTTTATTTTACAGTCTATCTTGATTGGTTGCTTGTTTGTTCCTTTTTGCTCCAGCTCTTTGTTAAGCTTACCCCTTTCTTTGTTTAGATTTCAGCTTAATTATCACTTCCTCAGAGAAACATTTCTTTCCATTATCCAATTTACTCCTACTTTCCCATCCTCATTCTCCAGTATAAGACCATAGTTTAGTCTCTTGGCAGCTTTTCCCACTATATATTATTTTCTTATTTATTTATTTATTTATTTATTTATTTATTTATTTATTTATTTATTTTGTCAGTTCTCACTAGAAATTTTCACCACCAGAATAAAATCTATGCCTGTATTTTCACCTTCTTATCCTCAGTACATAGAGTGATACCAAATATATAATAGTCTTTTTATTTATTAAATACTTGAAAGAATAAATGGAGGAAATCCTCAGTTTTTCATTAAAAGTGATCAAGTTTAAGTAACCAAAAAGGTTGTTAAAGGACAATGAATTTATCTATATAGCCCTGATGTTTTGACTTCGTGTGATAGTATCAATTTTGTAATTGATCTGCTTTTTCTAATTTGTTTCTTATGATATGTGTGGGCTCGCTGGCAGTGATTAGCGGCCCACGAGGTCCGGGCAGCCTTCCACGGCTCGGCGGGAAGCCCCTAGGCCAGCGCGTAGGCCTAGGTTCTCCAGGCTTGGGGGACGCGCGGTAAAAACCACGGAGACAGCCTGAGCGCAGGAACAAGTCTGCTTTATTGCGGAAATACACTTGGTTATATAGGGTTGGGTAGAGGGAGGGGCAGGAGCTGGGGCGGGTTAACTACAGGGCGGTAGTGGATAGGCGGAGTTGTGCAGGCGGCTATGAGGTAGGCAGTAGCCAGGGAAGAAGGCAGATTATATATTGGCAACGTGGGCGGGACTGGCGGGAAGGACAGCAAAGGCTGGAGGAAGGAGATAACAAAGGCTGGGGGAAGGGATGCAGCAACAATTGCTCCTTCTGTTTTTTAAGGGAGAGTAGATGAAAACAGAGTATCTCTGGGGAGGACGAGGGGTGAGGGGGCAGAATTGACTGGCTAAGGGCAAATGACATAGCATTTGATCAGGATGCATGTATAGCCCTTAGAGTCAGTACGTGCTAGTGCTAAATGAAATATCTAACCTGATGTTGCTTTTTTGGGGTGGATAGCACTGTGGCTAACTTAACTGCAAAATTTCTCTGACGTATAGCAATTAAGGGGGGCGGGGGGTGCACCCAAGCCCTTTACGCCGAGGGAAACAAACCCGTGCCGGCGGCTACGGTCAGGGAGTTCTACAGTAAGCAGCTTACAGGCAGGAAGTACGGTGGGAAGGGGGGCGAGGACATGGTCAAGATTGAGGAATGGAATCAGAAGCAACGAGACGTTGGTAATGAATTTGGACAAATGAGGAGAATACACTGTCAGCATGATCTTTGGCAAGGCGGATGATTCGTCGAATGGCCCAGGGACCGACGGTGAGGCCCAGGACAATGAGCAGAACTGGGGTTAGTAACGGGAGGAGATAGGGGAGGAGGGGCTGCAGGAAGCCCCAGGAACCAGCAGTTTGGGCTCGTTCAAGTCGGCGTTGGTTGAGACCTTTTTCAAGTTCTTTTAAGCTAGAGTCTACTAAGCCGGTATAGTTAGCATAAACGCTGCATTCTTCTCCTAGAGCAGCACATAGGCCACCTTCTTTAAGGAGGAGGAGGTCAAGGCCTCGGCGGTTTTGCAGGACAACTTCAGAGAGAGAATTAAGAGAGTCTTTAAGGTATTTGACTGCATCACGGAGGTAGATGATATCAGAGTCTACTGCTTGTCTGAGGTTTTGGAGGGCAGATGCTTGTGTGGCTAGAGCTGCAACACCAGTGGCAGCTCCAGCTGCAGCTAGGAGGGAAGTGACAGTGAGTACAGCAGTAATAGGTTCGCGTTTGTGGAGGTAAATAGCTTCTTGCGTGTGATCAAAGGCTTCAAAGAAATGTAGAGGAGTGTGATAAATGACTCGAGGTGTGAGGAGGATAAGAGCACATGTTTCTTTGGTCTTGTTAAGTGTAGCAACAGATAAGCATGGAGTAAGTCCGGTGGAAGAGCAAAGCCATAGGGTAGTGTTTAGAGGAATTAAGTATTTGGTAGAGATATTTGGGGAGGTATAGTTGGCACAGGCTGTAAGGCTGGGAGTGCGAGAAGAACGGGGGTGAATGCATAAACCTTTGGAAGAGATGTGCGTAAAAGTGAGTGGGACTTGAGTAGATTGATTCCAATTGCAGGAAGAGGGGGAATCGTCGGTGGAGGAAGTAAAGAGTGGTGAAGGAATAGCAAGTGGATCATAGAGGGGGAGGCTGGGGGAAAGACACAACCAGCAAGAGTGAGTGAGGTTGGGGTGGGAGGCGTTGAGAGAGAAATAGGAGGCGTTTAGGAGTTTGAAGTAGGGACTAGAGGAGATGAGAGGATGTGGTTGTAAATCTGAAGCAGGGGGGGAAGTGGGCCTAGTAGAAGGAACGAAGGCGGTCGAGGTGGAAGAGATTTTGAGGGGAGTAGATGAGGACGGAAGAAGGTGAACAGTGGGTGGGGGAGGAGGGTTAAGGATGTGGTTGGGACCAATAGCAGAGAGTGGGGCGGAGACAGGTCTTTTCATTATAATAAAAAAGGCACCAGGGTCATACTCAGTCATATACAGACGGATCCCCCAAGTGCGGCCTGTGAACCACTGATCTGAATTAGGGTCTTTGACAGAAAGTGTGACGCGGTCCCATCGATTTCCATACTTGAGGGTGAGATATGGGTCTTTGTCTTTTGGGGTTGTAGACAGGCCATAGGCTATGGTTTCACAGCCCCAGGATGGGCAGTAGTAATGTGTCGGATCATGACAGCCTCTCACTGAAGGGGGGCATATATAGTAACCGGAAAGAGTTTTCCCGTAGGGGCCAGTAAGGCCACTGCTAGGGGTGCCTGAGCACTTGGGTCGGGGTGGCAACTTATTACTGATGTATCCCATGTTAAATGTATTTATAACAGAGCTTGAGATTTTAGTATCTTTGTGATCGTATCCAGCTAGCCGGCAAACGTGCAGCGTGAAGGAGGGGGCTCCAGCAGTCACGTTGAAGGCGAGAAGTTTTTCAAACTGCCAGAGGCTGAGGGTCCAATTGAAGGGCTGGTGGTTCAGGTTGGCGGTAGCAGAGGAGGCTAGAGACAGCATGAGGATAAGGAGATGAATGAGACGGGGGAGGGTGGAGGGGCAGGAGGCGGGGGTCTGGATAGAGCGGGCTTGTCTGAGGAGTTGAAGAATTTGGCGTTCGATGGGGTTATCATCTTCAAGAGAAAGTCGGCTTAGGCGGCGGGCAAAGAAGCGTTGTCGACGTCGTTCGCGGCGAGAGAGAGCTGGTGTGGTCCCCATGGGCGACGGTGTTGGGGTAGTAGGCTCAGATGAATGTACTTGGGGGCGCATAGTGGTCATGGGAGAAGGACTACAAGAGAGATGAGGATAGCAATTAGAAGCAACCAGGCAATAGCGAGGAGAAGACGTTGACGAAGGTTCCAGTCTGTTGGGGCTGTGGCTGCGAGACAGACAGCTGAAAAGATTGTTAGAAAAATGAAAATTGCAAGAAAAAAGCAAAGTAAGAGTGGGTGGGAGGGGAGCTTGAGGAGCATTTGCACGGTGAGTTCCCTTATTGATAGGTTATAAAGCACGTTTTGGTGAAGGTCAGGCACTTGTCAACGGCGGGTTGCGGAGGTAGCAAAGGCTTCTCTTGTGCAGAGTTGGGTCCTTAGAAAGATCTGAAATGACAAAAAGGAAAAAAGAGCCCCCATAGAGGAGGGGCAATCAGCAGAAAGAAACTTAGAGAGAGCACTCATTGGAATAGAAACATTTTTAGGAGGGGGCTTGGCCGATGTCTCAATCATTGCCATTAGCATTGTGTTCTGGTATCAAAGGACGTGGGATGTCTTCGGGGTCTGGCGCTAGTGGGCGCGGGATATCATCTAGGTCAAGCTGCTGTGTTGCAGGCCGGATGTACCTTCCTGGGACCCAAAGAGGCTGTCGTTCTGTTTCTGGGAAAATACAGGCGAACCCTCTTCCTTGTGCTAGCAGAGGGGCAGGTTCTTCTTGCCAGCGATTGGAAGCTGGGTCTTTCCAGTAGACCACAGGAGTTTGGGAAGGCGGCCACATAGGTCCCCAATGCTTATGCGTGGGAGAGAGTCCTTGACTATCAAAAGTTAGGAGATTGTGATGGATGAGACAAGCTGTTACAACATCTGCTGGAGCTTTGTGGGGGGAAGAGGCTTTCTCTTTTTGAATGAGTAGCTTGAGCTGTTGATGAGTGCGTTCGACAATTCCTTGTCCTTGTGGGTTATACGGAATGCCGAAGTGATGTGTGATGTGATACATTTGCACAAAGTTGGCAAAGGAAGCACTGCGGTATGCTGGCCCGTTATCTGTTTTGAGGTCCCACGGGACTCCCATGAACAGAATGGCTTGGCGAAGAGCCTTGATGCAATGTTTGGCACTCTCCCCTGCGAGGGGCACCGCGTAGCACAGATGGGAAAAGGTGTCAATGGCTACGTGAAGATACTTGAAGCGGCCGAAGGCGCTGACATGAGTGACATCTAGTTGCCACCGCGAGTTAGGTCGGAGGCCGCGAGGGTTGACACCTCGGGGTTGCAGGGGCCCCAGAGGGAGGAGAGGGGCGCACACGCGGCACGAGCGCACTAGGTGCTTGCAGGTTTCAGCGGGTAATTCTGGATAGAGCTTGCGAATTGTCCGCGCTGAGTAATGAAACCGCGAGTGCAGCAACTTAGCGTGGTTGATGGGGTCTCCAAGCAGATTTTCATCCACAACATAATCTTTGCAGGCTAAAGGAAATACTCTAAAGCTTGACACCGCCGCATCGGCAAGGTTGTTGCCGTGGGCAAGGGGCCCCGGAAGGTTGGAATGACTTCGCAAATGTGTGATGAACCAGGGCTGCTGTCTCGTTTCAAGTAAGCGCTGCATGAAGGCAAGCGCTCGGTCAATGTTTGAATCGCCTGGCAAAAAGGTGGCAAGTGGCAGGCTGCGACAAACTTGTAGTGTGTATAGGCTGTCTGTAAAGATATTGAGAGGCTGGCTTGGGTGGAGATTGAGGACCGCTGCGACCGCTAGGAGCTCGCCTACTTGAACAGAAAAGTCATTGGCGAATACTAAGTGCTGGGGCTCAGGTTTTCCAGGAGTGTAGATAACGGCTGCAAACGCTGTTTTTGAGGTGTCTGTGAAGGCAGTGATGGCTGATGGAATGGGGTTCCGCGCAGGCAACGGGCGGAACGGGTTAGAGAATGCTAACTGAGACACCCCTTGCAGCAAACGGTGATGAGGGTAGTGATTATCAAAGGAGCCGCGAAAGAGCTCTACTAAGCTCTGCATCTGGGTATTGTTCATAATAAGGGAAGAAACTTCTTTGGCATCAAGAGGCCAAATAATAGTGTGCGGTGGGATACCATACGTTTGTATGGAAAGGAAGACTAAGTCAGTGGCCAACGCAATCCAGGCCCTTAGGAAAGGGCAGATTTTTGGGAGTTTGCTCTTTGACGTGTGCAGAAAAAGAAGAGGACCATCCTGCCACAGGAGACCTGTCGGGGTGACCGGCGTCGGTAGAACCAGGGCAAAGATTGGAAGATCTGGAGAGAATCGCTCGAGGCGGCATTGCTGAAGCGCATCACTGACTTGTTGGACGGCTTCTTGCGCAGCGCGGGTGATGGTGATCTTTTGCCGGACTGCAGCAGGTGGGCTATCTTTGGTTTGCAGAAGCTCGAAGAGAGGCTGCATTTGTGCTGTCGTGATGGGAAGAGCTGATCGAAGCCAATTGATTTGCCCACAAAGTTGCTGAAGTTCAGTCAGTGTCATAGTGGGAGAGATGTGCAGCTGAGGGCTTGACGGTTGTATGAAGTGATGGAAATGAAAGCCCAAGAATTGAAAAGGAGGTTTGAGGTTTATTTTGTCTGACTGTACGGTAAGCCCGAGACTCGAGAGGTTGGTCATCACTGCAGAAAGCAGGTCATTAAGAAGGGTGCTAGAACTCGCTGCTAAGAGAAGATCGTCCATATAATGGATGATGTATGTTTCTTCAGGCTGGAAATGAGAGCACAGCGGCTCGAGGGCACAGTTGACATAAAGCTGGCACATGGTGGGGCTATTCCGCATACCTTGTGGTAGCACTCTCCACTGGAATCGGCGTGCTGCGCCCTGGTTGTTAGTGCGTGGGACTGTAAATGCAAATCGTGGGCAGTCCCGCGGGTGAAGAGGAATGGAGAAAAAACAGTCCTTGATGTCGATGGTCGCCGCATGAAAATGCTGGGGGACTGCAGTAGGATGGGGGCAGCCTGGCTGGGGTGACCCCATCGGCTTGATGTGCTTGTTGATTTCTCGAAGGTCGTGGAGAAGGCGGAACTTGCTAGTGTTTTTTTTGTTAATGACAAAGATTGGTGAGTTGTAGGGACTGGTGGACGGCTCAATGTGTCCCGCTTGTAGTTGTTCCTCGACGAGGGCAGAGAGAGCCTGTAACTTGTGCACGGGCAAGGGCCACTGCTCGACCCAGATGGGCTCCTCTGTGTCCCATTCCAGAGGGATAGGGTCAGGTCTTGAGACAGGAGCAGTGGCCCTTAGAAGGGGGGGGGCAGCGCGGCTGAGAAGGCTTCTGTGGTGATTCGAGCTTTTAGCTGGCTGAGGACATCTCGTCCCCACAGGATGGTTTGAACTGAAGAAAGGACGAGTGGACGAATTTGGCCTTCGTGACCTTCTCGATCGTTCCAATGCAAAGGCTGTGATGTCTTCCAGGAGGTAGCAGCTCCCGTGGCGCCAATGACTTGAGGGCCGGTTTCGAGGGGCCAGTGGTTGAAGGCAGCGATTTCAAAGGGAATACAAGAGATTTCAGCACCAGAGTCTAAGAGCCCTTCAAGCCACTGCCCGTTGATTTTGAGCTCGAGGGAAGGTTTCTGGTGACGTGTGATAGGCATTGTCCACATTAGGGCTTTGGAGCTCTCTTGAAGGCCTCTTGGGAGAGGGGCTGAGGCCTGCCCCGTTGGAAGTTTAAAGGCTGTTGCGAGGAACGGCAATCGCGAGCCCAATGGTACCCTTTTCCACAGCGCGGGCATGGTGTGGGGGGGCCTCTCGGTCGGCGCAGTGCCTCGGCAGGGCGGGGAGCCGCTTGTTGAGGGCACTCGCGGATGAAATGACCAGGTTGACCGCATCGAAAGCAGGCAGAAGCAGAGGCAGAGGACACAGCCATGGCGGAAGCGAAGGCAGTAGTAAGCGCTTTAGTTTGAGGGTCAATATCTCGGCAGGCTAAGACCCACTCGTGTATCTGCTTGTCGCGAAGAGGGAGGATGACAGTCCGGAAGGGTGCGAGGCATCCGTCGAGAATAAGCTCTTTTGCTAACATAAATTGGGCGTCTTCATTGGTGATTTTCCGCTGACAGGCTTCTAGAACGCGTGCGACAAACGCAGGAAAGGTCTCTTGTGGGTCTTGAAGCATTTGCGCAAATTTGGTAGATTGCTTGGAGGAGACTAGCGAAAATGACCACTGGACAAGGTTCTTTGCTCGTTGCCAAAACCCTGGATCTATATTGACATAAGACTGAGGATTAGCAAAGCCATTGATTCCGGTGTAGGCGTCCGGTGGATCTCTGACACCGATGCGGGCGTTCTCTGCTACTTGCTGCTCAACAGCATGCTGATAATAGGCACGCCATTCAAGAAACTGACCAGGCTGAAGGATGGCGCGGGCTAAGGAAATCCAGTCATAGGGGAGTGCAAGTTGAACTCCCAGTTCTTCTAACAATTGTTGGACATATGGGCTACCTATACCATCTTCCTTCACGGCCTTTCACAGTGTCTTGATCTCTTCGGCCGTAAAGGGAAGCCAGGTCTGAGGGCGCTGTGGCGTAGGCAGCGGGTTGAGCGGGTAAAGCTGAGGGGCGGAAGGGTGCGCTCTTCCGGAGTTGCCGTTATATGGTGGTGGCGAGGGATGAGCGGTAGCGGGAAACAAGTGAGGGAGTGGCAGCTTAGCAGCGTCAAGGCGGCAACAAGCTGGTGGCGGGACCCTTTTGAGCGTCGGACAAGATGGCGGTGAAGCCACGTCATTTCCGGGAGCCGGCCAAGATGGCGGCGAAGTTACGTCACTTCTGGGGGCCGGCCAAGATGGCGGCGGAGTTACATCATTTCCGGGGGCCGGCCAAGATGGCGGCGAAGTTACGTCACTTCTGGGGGCCGGCCAAGATGGCGGCGAAGCTACATCATTTCCGGGGGCCGGCCAAGATGGCGGCGAAGCTACATCATTTCCGGGGGCCGGCCCGGGGGATGACGAGACAGGAAGGGGCGGGCAAAGGCGAGAGGAAGCGCCTTTGTTCCCACTGGCGGGCTCTAATCTGGGTGAGGAAGAAGCAGGAAGCACGCCATCTTGGGCAGGGGTGGAGGAAGGAGGAGGAGGTCCGCTATTCTGAGGAGCCACAGAAACGGTTTCTGTAGGCGGCGGGGAGCGCGAGCGGGGAGGCTCGCGCTCGAGAGCTGCGGCGAGCTGGTCAGACAGAGAATTCGTGTCTCTAAGATCATCGGGCTCATAATCATTGGGTTGTTTGATCGATTTTTCCCGGATGACTTCGGATGGTGCACCAAGGAGGCAGGCACGAACGGCCACAAGAGTAGGCAGCAGGCCGGGCGGAAAAGACCGCCTTTCATGCTCTATGGCAGAGGTAACTCGATCTATTAGCCGTGAGTACGTGTCCGGGCTCCAGAGCTGGCAGGTGGCGAGCCACGGATTGAAGGGGAGTAGTAAGTCCCAATATTTTTGGAGCTGTTTCAGGGAAACGCGAACCCCATTGGTATCAAGCAGGGCGGCTAAAAGCCGAACCTGAGGGGTATGGTGTGAAGAGAGGGAGGTGCCCATAGTGGGAGAAGAAAAGACGGCGACGGGGTCCCTACCTGGAGAGCTGAAATGGTCGCCAGTAGACAACAGCAACAGCAGACAACAGGGGCCGTAAGGCGGTGGAAGGAAAGGATCCCGGACGAGCCCCCAAGTGTGGGCTCGCTGGCAGTGATTAGCGGCCCACGAGGTCCGGGCAGCCTTCCACGGCTCGGCGGGAAGCCCCTAGGCCAGCGCGTAGGCCTAGGTTCTCCAGGCATGGGGGACGCGCGGTAAAAACCACGGAGACAGCCTGAGCGCAGGAACAAGTCTGCTTTATTGCGGAAATACACTTGGTTATATAGGGTTGGGTAGAGGGAGGGGCAGGAGCTGGGGCGGGTTAACTACGGGGCGGTAGTGGATAGGCGGAGTTGTGCAGGCGGCTATGAGGTAGGCAGTAGCCAGGGAAGAAGGCAGATTATATATTGGCAACGTGGGCGGGACTGGCGGGAAGGACAGCAACGGCTGGAGGAAGGAGATAACAAAGGCTGGGGGAAGGGATGCAGCAACAATATGTACTTTGCAACAAGTGGTTCAGTGAAACTATACTCTGCTCATTTTCTCCTTTGCTCATTTCTGGTTTCTAGTCATTTGCTCAGAAAGTCCATTCCATAGAATATGGCCTCTATAAATTTATTTTATTTAAAATCTGCTAATTTTTTAGAATCCAACTAAAATGCAAATACTTGTCAAAACCTTTTTTCCAATATACCTACCTGTTCTATTCTGTGTTCCCAAAGTTCTTTGTACTTCCACAGCAGCCTTTACTTCTTTTACTTTTTACTTCTCTTGGTCTTATGTGATAGACATTTGTGCACACGTATTTCTTACTAGGGAATAGTAATTAGGGAATGCTCACCTTTGTGCTTTGAGGCATATTACAGATATTCTACAAATAATTGTTGTATTAGTTTTTTTTAACTGACTCCCTAACCAAAAGTGAATTGTTTGGCTGCAAAATTTGCCTGAAGACTTAAAATTTCTGCATGAAGACATTCTTAGGATTTTACTTCACCAGAATTAAAACTGTATGTATTGAATTTTGCTCTTAGAGATGAAATATATCTCATGTTTTTTCTTGAGCTAGCCATCTAGCTATACACCATTATATTTTAAAAAAGAAACAACATTCTTTTAATCTAAGTGGTATCAGCATTCTATCATCTGTGGACAGATTTGGTAGAGTATGAACACTATATAAAAGTTACTCTTTACTGGTCAAGTTTATATTAAGACAAAAAGAAAAAACAAGCCACATTGTTATTTTTGAAGATATATGTGATTAATGAACGATTTTGTTTCTTTAAAGTATAATTTCTCTGCCAAAATTCACCATGTTCTTATTAGTTTCTTGCACATATGTACCACAGTTATTTTAATGTCCTTGTAAAATAACTTCAGTATCTGAGTCTCCTATAATATAATGTATAATAATATATTAATTCATAAAGAATTATTTTGTTTCTGGCTGTCAGTTAGACTGAGGGCACATCAACATACTTCAGTCTGGACTTTACTTTTTTGAGTATTGATCTGTAATCTACTCAGCTTATCCATAAGATTCATACCTTTATGCATCAATTGTAAACCTATGTTATTTATGAGAGTCCTTTATCTTTGGTAGGTTTTTACCTCCAATTGTTATCTTTCCAGTCCCATAAGAATTCCAATATTTCCATTCAGTTCCTCATCCTGCCATCTATAAATGGAACTGGAAAATGCTGCAATGGGTAGAAATAAGAAAAATATTGGTATGATGTTCATGGGCTGTGTTTCTCTCTGGTTGCTTACTACCTTTCTCCCTCCCAAGGCCATGGAGCCTTAGAAATTATCCATTGTCGTCAAAATATATATTTTACCCAGATTGTATACTCCCCCACAGATGGGGGTGACTTTGAAACAGAGCATGTGCACATCATCAATATAATTCTTTGTATAGTCATCTGTAAACATGAGACAGCTTTAAAAATGAAACATTGTACAATTCTCACACATAAAAATAATAAATGAAAAGTGATGTACTTTATTAGATTGATTCTGATTAGGCTGTATTCTATTTATATTTCTCATTAGCATTTTAAATTAGACATTCAAAATTAGTACTGGAAATATCTAAAGCATTAGGAAAGACATTATCTAATGTAGCTACCTATTTCTTGAGTACTGATATTAGCACAAAAACTCATTATTGATTTTTATTACTAGTCACCTAAATTTTATTTCATTAATTGGTTAGTTATTGAACACTGCATGGAGTTTTCAAGGTAAAGCATTTAATAAGCAATCTGCTGATACCAAATACTATTAAATGTTTTTTTAAACTTCACTTAATGTTATTTGTTTTACTTTCCTTGGCTGTTCAAACAAATACCACGCAGGGCTGACTTAAGCAAGATGTCAGTGAGAGAGGAGTCACTGATCATCAGCAGCCAGCCCAGGAATGCCAATCTTCAGGAAGAAAGCATCATCTTACTGATACTTTGATTTGGACTTTCTTTTAAACTCAAAGCAATGAGCAAATAAGTACCCATTCCCTTTCTTCTCCTGGCATTTTGGTCAGGGAAAGAAAAGGAAAAGGAAAAAAAAAAGAAAGAAAGAAAGACAGAAAGCTGTTTGTTTTATTGCCTACAAGTTTGGATAGTCGAATTTTTACTGCCTGTGTGTTGAAAAGAAACCTCTTTTACCTGTAGTACAATGAGAATTTCTACATTATGATAAAATATTACATACTGCCAGTAGCTCAATTATATATACTTTTATAGTTCATTACCTAAACCATCTCTCTCCCTGTGAAATCCAGAAATTTAGCTATGCCTCATTGACTCACAGTAGATATGCCAGTCTAGATGGAATTAAAAAAAAAATTACAGAATTACAAACGAGTGCACTCATTTACATACATATGACACTAGTATTCTTTTCTATTACTTTACTGCACTGTAGGTATTGTTAGTCCAGCAAATACTGCCATATTTGTTGAAAGAAGATTCTGAAATTCAAGATCTGATCCCTGTCTCAGTCTATTAGCCTTCCTCTAAGCCAGCCTTATTCAAATCTGCAGTTAGCTCACAAGATTACAGCTGGAAACCCACAGGAGAGTTTTCTGCACTTTATAAAGTGTCAATATAGTCAATATTATTTTCAACTGTTTATCTTTGTTCAAGAGAGAAGCATGTGGATATACTGGAACTTAAGGATAATCACTATAGATGCTACCCCAGTAGTCAACCAATGATGGTTTCTCTAGACTATTTGATGGATGTCAGTTAGGGCAAGCATCATTATTAATGTTACTATGGTTTTTAAGATATGAATTTTACTCAACCACAACATTGAAGAATAATTTTTCCATTCTGCAAATTCTTTAATATCTTACACAGTAATATATGTCATGGCTCAATATAAAAGTATAAAAACAGTAAAAATATCAACTCTCACTTAACCCAGGATATTTGACATATCCACAAATTAACATCCAGGACATATAATTTCTACCAATAAATTTATTGTGGGAACAATTCTTCTTCTTCTATCACATAACAGTTTCCAATTGGCTTGATGACAGGTTAATAACTGATTATCTCCCAGAACTTGTCACCAAAATTATCTTTATTTTAATCTCAGCAGCAGAGATGAATATATCTTAACGGAGGCATCAGGCAAGGCACATTTTAGTAGACAAGCAAGATCTTACCAAATTCAAAGTCCACTTAATTTAAGGTGGTTTAACTATTTCCAAGAAAAAACTTTTGTAAAAATACCAGTAGGCATAACTTTTAAAAGTATAATATTTTTGTTTTAATTTATCTATAAAATAAGAAAACTCCAAATAACTCTGGATTTTTTTTTCCAAATCAAGCAAGGTAGCTATGTAGAATAGAAATCAATATCTCTAAATTATGTTAAAATCTTCAGTTTTATTTTTCAATCATGGTATCAAAATTGGTTCAATATTTACGAAGTAAACCATAAAAATGAATGAATTATTCTTCATTTTTTTGTAAGCAAATTAAATAATTCAGTTAAAAAATCATTACGAAAGGGAGATTAGCATTCGAATTCTTACTTTTTACTCTATGACTCTAAACATTATATTGTATTTTCCACTTTATCATGCCAAAAATTTGTACTTTTGCAATACTTAAATTGGTATTTTTCAATGGTACATTTAAATATTTCATTACTGGACAAATACTGCAATAGTTTCTATCACATATGTCACTTAACATTCTTCTTATCTGAAATCCTTGAATGTTTACATATCTTAAATATTTTTTTCTAAATTGACTGCTTAAATAATTATAAATAATTTTAATATATAAACTAAAAATCCCAGAAGTACAGTGTTTTAAATAGATTATGTCAGATAAAGTTACATATCACTCTGTAAATTTAGTAACCTATTTCTCTATTAAAAATCACCATTTGAGCAATGTGATTTTAGTCTTCATAAAAAGTTTACTCTTCTAAAATTAATGTTTTTATAACATTTCCAGTTGAAGATTTATACCTCTGTATATATATATATTTCAAATTTATTTAGGTAGATGCTATTAAACTGTGCCTGCTTTATTATAAATTTACTAAATTAAACTTACTTAATAGAACATTGGAATATTAAATGTCAGTATGCCAAAACATAAATACAGTTTCACTTGAAGGAAGTGAGTGCTTCATGCAAACTAGAATCTAGATAATCAAGAAAATCACTAATGAGTTACCAAGAGATTGGAAGAACAAGCTAAAATAGAAATTTGTTTAGAACTGTCAGTGCCTAATTAGGTCTATCAGGATCACTGTAAAAGATACAGAGAATACTCAGTAGTAAGCTAATTACCTTTTTCAGTATGAGATGGCTTAGGTCTCATTGGAAACAATTAGATTAAAATATTCATTTATAAGCCTCTGCTGCTACTCACATATCTTTTAATTTCTTTTAATGTTATTTACATATGCAATATTTAGAATTTTAGGAACCACCTCACTTATAATAGTTTCATACATACACGTGTGTGTGTGAGGGAGAAATTGAAACAATACAGTAAATACCATTGCAAAATGTTTTAAATTCCTAAAACCTTTCATCTTTTGTCAGAATGTCTTTGTAGTGGAAAATTCATCTTCCTTCCACCTTCCACTTTGTGAGATTTAGTTTAGCAAGGTTTGTTAATCCTAGGAAATATTTTAATTATCTTCACCCTTAAACTTAAAAAGTACAATTAAGAATCATTCACAATAATCACATAATTTTCTTCTGACTGATTGCTGTCTGCTTTCAAAGAACAATCATTTGTAATCTTATGATATAATGGTGGGTAAGCACCACTTTGTTCCTATTAACCTTTCTATTAACTCCACAATTTGTTTACAATAAAAACAAATCAGTCAACACTGTTGTAATTTTCATTAGTGACACAGATTTTCTCTCTGATTCAAAAACAAAGCTTGCTTGATGTGTTCATTAAATTTTGACTTTTTTTGGTCCCCATGCAGTATTAAAACAGCATGTGTGATCTTTTTAAAAGAAAATTGGAGGATGAAACAAATCAGAACAAGAGTTCTATCATCCCTGATATGCTCTTGAGAACCACTAGGTTCCGTTGGATTCTTCAGCTGAGTCTGTTTGGATCTCAAATTTTATGTGTGTATGGCTACTTTGCAAAGCCAGATGGTATTTTGTGAATACTTTCCAACTTTTAAGAAAAAGAGAGTGGCATGCAGTGACTCTAGCAATGAATAGATCTTGAATCCATCTAGTTTTAGGTAACGATTGAGTAAATATGGACAAATATTGATAACTGTCCTAGAAATGATTGCTCTCTTATCTTATTTTTGGGTCCTTATTCTTGGCACAATACTCCTTTACCACAATGATGTGCAGGTTTATTGCCCGGAAATTACGAATGTTGTTTCAATTATTTTACAAAATATCTGAGTATGTGTGATATAAAAGGAATTTAGTTAGCTCTAATCTACCCAATGTAAACTATTTAAAAATTTTCTTTTTCCTCACTACATAGCCTACCATCAATTTTATTAACAAACAAATAAAATAAATCTTTGGATAATGGCAAAGATCAAATCTCCTCTGAGTAGGAAATTTATATATTTTTAAAAGGTCAAACTAATTTAAAGCACTGGGTTATTCTCCTTCAGCCACTTTCATCCATACCCATTTGTACAGCTATTTGTCTGAGGAAGACTACAGTATTACAAGATGAAGGAAAACAAAATGGCAACAATCACTGTCAGAGGTCAGTATTGAAAAGACTTTTAAAAGTTCTATTAATAAAACTAACAATATATGACATGCATAAATGCTGACAGGCAATACTTTATCAACTGCTCTTAGAACACCTACTACTTTTGTAAGACAATTTTCATTGCTGTGATAATTTAAATTGCCACCATTAAAATAGCTTTTCTGAGAGCTGACTATTACACAGTGCCATGCCTGGTGCCATATCTCAAACAGGATGACATTGTTCCTCCCTTTTAAATACATCAGGGCTGAATGAAGAATATTAGTGAAAACAAATACAACATCCTTATATCATGGAAAGGTCACTGGAAAATTTTCTCATAACAATTAAAAAATTATAGGTCAACTCAAATATATAAAATGAATAAATTAGTGATGGTACTACACTTTGCCAAGGGCTTATTGGAATGTTCCCTTAAAAACCAAGGAATTTTATAGGACCCAATGTAAGTGAATTTATAAACATACCACAAAATCTTAAACTTCTAATAACTATTTTACTAGTTAAAGTTATAAACAACATATCCACATGAAATTTTGCTTTTTAAGTCTTGAATGGAAATAAGGAGGTCACAGAAGATTACTGTTTATATCAGAAGGAGAACAATGCTTTTTAAATATTTTTTTTTAAATAAAAGTATTTTTTTTAAAAACATACTGCATTAAGAGTTTTCTACCTCAAATTTTCTTTTAGCCCAATTTAAACTTCCAACATTTAACTTTCTTTTAAAGCACTATGGTATAATCACATAATTTGCTGCAGAAGGGGAAAATGTCCTTTTAAAAATTGTTCTCTCTACTTTTCCACACCAGTCAACTGGGTTACATTTTTACTCTGTATCTAACAGAGTAATGAGTAGGGAATCGAGTCATTTCAATCTATACATCTCCTAGGAAGTACATAAAAAAATCTAAAACTGAAGAAACTATTTTAGCCACATTAAAAACTCACTAATTCATTAGACTTTTATAATAACTAATAGGTTGAAGAATGGTAAAACTTCACAATAAGAGAGATAATGCTCCATCTACATAAATAGTTATATAATACCAATCATAGTGGCATTTAGTTTTTAAGAAAAGAGCAAATGAGTCCTGATTGAGAGTTAATTAATCCACAAACCCAGACAATAAAAAGAATGTTATCGTAGGAGAGCAAAGAAAATAGTGGATTCTGAGAAAACAGGTTTTAGGATGGTCTTAGTTCCTCCTTGATCAATCCCCACAAGACTTAGGATTTTCTCAGGCCAAAGAGACCCCCAGGGATTTATTCCAGCATTCATTTAATGCCACTGAAACTTATGAGTAGAGGCTGTATAAGACACTGCCAAATGCTGCCAGTTCAAAGTACCAAAAATGGGTTGACTTTTATAAAGGGAATTTTATTTGGGGTAAAAGCTTACTGTTCTGAGGCTGTGAAAATGTCCAAATCAAGGCATCTACAGGAGATGCATTCTTGCCAAAGGTAGGCTGCTGGCAGATCCTGGAGTCCTGCCATGTGGTAAAACAAATGGTGGGACTGCTGGGCTCTGTTCTCTCTTTTAGCTCCACCGTGGGTGATCAGACCTCTCTCCCTGGGCCTTGTTTTCTTAAGCCTCTCAGGGATTCTCTGTCTTTCTGCAGCTATAGGCAAACCTGAAGTACTCTTTTTCTCATAGCCAGGTCAAAATGACAGTGCTTCCTTTTTTGTGTGCCTTTTGTGTGTCTCTATTTATACAAGGCTCTAATAAGAGGGCAGAGACCCAACCTGGGTCACACTTCGCTGTTTTAGTCCAATCAAAATCCATAAAGCAATCTAATCAAATTATCTAATCAAGGCCCTTAATTGAATGTAATGACATCAAAGGGTCCCATGATCATAGGAAAGGATTGTTTAAAACAATCTTTTCTGGGATTCACAAAATTCTAACTGTCACAGGCAGTAACTCATTGCACTTGTAAAATTAACCAGGGCTATTCACAAAGAAGCCCCTGAAACTTCAACAGTTCCATAAATGATAGCAATTTGTACATTCTTTTGATTCAGTTTTATATGTTAATGTAAGGGGGATACCTTTGAAATCCATATCAATATCTCAGCATATTGAACTTAATTGACTTAAGTGTCCATACTAAGTTGAATAGTGTTCTCCCAAAATTCATGTTTATGTGGAACCTCAGAATATGATCTTATTTGGAAATAGGGTCTTTGGGGATATAATCAAGTCAAAATAATGTCATAATGAATTAGTATGGATTCTAAATTCGATGATGGGTGTCCTTAAGAAAAGCAGGATATTTGGAGACAAACAGGGAAGAAGGTTATGTGATGATGAGGGCATGAATAGAGTGTTGCTTGTATAACCCAAGGAACACCAAAAATTCCTGGCCACCACCAGAAACTAGGATAGAAGAATGGAACATATTCTTCCCTATGAGCCTTCAGAGAGAGCATGGACTAGCTGACACCTTGATTTCAGTCTTCTAACCTCCAGAAATGTGAGAAAAAATTTCTCTTGTTTTAAACCACCCAGTGTGTGGTGCTTTGTTAAGGCAATGCTAGGAAACTAATACAATGTCTTGTGTAGTTCTCATCTGAAGGAAAGAAGACAAGCTTAAAAAAACATTAATGAAAAACCTGGAATGATTTCAAGAGAAACATTAGTCCCTCTATAATTGGTAGCCTCCTCCATGTTTTTCTCTTCATAATTGAAATATTTTACTTCCTCAAAATGCGGTTGTCTTTGGGATAACAGATATGGAGGGACATGAAAGAAAGGACATTTAAATAAATATCTCTGTGTTAAATAATTGACAACAGCTCAAGGAACTATTTCCAATATATTTTCCTAAGATCCACCAATAATTGTACATTTTTTAAAAAAGAGAATTCTATGATAAATAGCTTGATTACCTGTATAAAAAAACCAAAACAGACTTCATGGTTTCATCTATATTGTTCATTCACAAATACATTTTAGTGAGATATTAGTGAGGCATCTTGTAAATGATGCTGGGTTATGATCTATCAACAAAATATTATTTTGATGACTTATTCTAGTCTTATAATGAATAATTTATAAAATAGGTATGAAAAACGCACATTTCAACAAACATCTCTTGTCCATATGTCTGGAAGTAAATGTATTTTATCGGCACATAGGCAATGATTTTTTTCTAAGTGAACAGTGCATAGAATATGAAATGTTATCATGCTACTCTTAGTCACCAAAAAATAATTATTTGCTAATCTGGTTTACAATGGAAAAACAAACATAAGGTGACTTTCAGTGAGGTTACAAATACTGTTAACACTTAAAATATTTTGAAAATTGTACAAAATTGTACAAAAGAATGATATTGCATAGGGAAGGGCACAGTGAATTTAGTTATGTACTCTAGAAGAAACATGTTCTTAATCTTAATCCATTCCTGTGTGTGTGAACCCATTTGTAAATAGGAATTTTGAAGATATTATGAGTTAAAGTACACCCAAACTGAATGAGGGTGGTCCTTAATCCAAAATGGTTGAAGCAAAGGCAATTGGACATGGAGGGAGAAGCCACCAGGAGCAGCCAGAAGACAGTGGTCAATGCAACCCAGAAGAAAATGGAAAAGACTCCACAATGTGCATTAATGTGAGAAAAAGCCAAGAACCAAGAATTGTCTGGCAGCCAGCCCCAAAATATCACATAGTCTTTGGGGGAAAAAGCATTGCCTTCCTGATGTCTCACTTTTGGACTTCTAGCCTCAAAACCTTAAGCCAATAAATTTGTATTGTTTAAAACAAAAGAATGGCATTTGTTTTAGCAGCTGGGAAACTAAGAACACTTAGGTTATCCAAGAAAAAGAAAAACATGTGCCCTTACAAAGACTTGTGTACAGATGTTGTTAGCAACATCATTTTGTAATAGAAACTGTAAACAATTAAAATGTGCATTGAAAAGGAAACGGATATACATTTTCTTTTTGCTCATAAGAGGTTTATTCCAAATTTAGTAAAATAACATTAAGAATAAGGGAGATGAGTCATGTTCAAGGGAAACACTGATTGCCTCTTTTGCAGACAGGGCTGTGTCAGCCTTACCTCCCCAAAGCAGTGAGTCTTTCCACAGTGCTTGATGCTGCAGTGGACCACAGGGACTTTTTGTTGCATCTGGAGATACTAAAATCCCTCTCTTTTTCAGGATCAAAGACTTCTGGTAGTTAATGGGGCCGATAGTCATTACAGTGGGGACATTATGGTTCAGAATTAGACTGGAAATATTTAGCCACATATGACAAGTGCATTCAAATCTCACAGTCATGGTCAAAGTTGAAAACTAAGAATGAATACCAATGCTGGAGTTTTTCAAACCATAATCACCTTGACAGACAGAACATAGAAACACATAAAACTTTATCCTTTAACAACTGTTTCTTCATTATTACTACTATTACCATTACCTCTTCAATTGCTTCATCAAAAATGCAAAAATCTAGATCACTGAAATGATACATGAGTTTTGTTTTGATAAATGTCAGGACTGCACCTAAGCAAACTCTATAACTTCAAAGTCAGTTCTATAATTGACGTACACATAAAAATATAGAACTACTGTTCAGGTTTGTTTGGAAACCCATCCCTTTTAGGATCAAATAGGGTAATTGACATTATCGGCTGTAATCTTAACCTGTCTGTCCTATCAAGACTTCTGCCAATCCCTATATCTTCCACCCAAGAATATGTTTTTTTGTCTCAGTTCAGGAAAAAAAAAAAAGATCTACATAATCTCACTTGTTCAGGAAACAAGCATCTCCTGTTCATTCCATGTGAGTAACTTTCTCTTTGAATCATACAACTTCATTCTAGGATGACTTTTATTGGTTAAGTTTAGGCATTTAGGTTTATAATCAGTTTTTATTTCATTTTTGTACATGGTGTGAGGAATGGACCAAATTTCATTTATTTGCATATGGATATCCAATTTTTCCCTCACTGTTGCTGAAATGATTCTCCTATCACCACTATGTTGCTTTTATACCATTTTGAAAATCATTTGTCCACATATGTGTGCTCCTATTTCGGCATTTTATATAATGTCCTATTATCTCTTTGTCTATCTTAATAGCAAAATTACATAGTCTTGATTACTATGGCTTTATAAGAAATGTTGAAATCAGGTAGGATTAGTTCTCCAACTTTGTTAATCTTTTTCAAAGTTGTTTCAGCTCTTGTAGGTCCTTTGCATTTCCATAAAAATTTTAGAATCATTTTTTACTTCTCCCATAATCACTTGCTGGCATATTGATTGGGATTGCATTCAACCTTATAGCAAATTAGGAAAAATTGACCTCTTAAAAATATTTAATCTCCATACCCATGAATCCACATATGTCTCCATTTATTTAGGCCTACATTAATTTCTCTCAGAAATTTTATGCAGTTGTCTGTTTTCTCAGAATATAGGTCTTTATATATCTTATAAAATTTATACTCAGCATTTCATACATTTGTTTTATTGGAAATAACATTTTTAAAACCCAGTTCCCAAAAATTTATTGCTAGAATATACAACTTTAATTACTAAACTCTTTTATTAATTCTAGTAGATTTTAAAAAATTTATTTCTCTCCCCTTCCCCCTTTTTCTGTGTCCCATTTGCTGTGTCTTTTTTGTCCACTTCTGTTGTCGTCAGCGGCACGGGAATCTGTGTTTCTTTTCTCTGTGTAATCTTGTGTCAGCTCGTGTCAGCTCTCCGTGTGTGGGGCACCATTCCTGGGCAGGCTGCACTTTCTTTTGTGCTGGGCAGCTCTCCTTACGAGACGCACTCCTTGTGCATGGGGCTCCCCTATGCGGGGGACACCCCTGCGTGGCAGGGCACTCCTTGCATGCATCAGTACTGCGCATGGACCAGCTCCACACGGATCGAGGAGGCCCGGGGTTTGAATCGTGGACCTCCCATGTGGCAGACGGATGACCTAACCACTGGGCCAAGTCCGCCGCCTCTAGTAGTTTTTAAAAATAGATTCCATTTGACTTTTTTTACCTGTATGATCAGGTCATCTACAAATAAAGACTGTTCTTCTTCTTTTCTAATTTTTTATCTTATTGCACTAACCAAAACATGAAGTACAATGTTGAAAAGAAACAGAGAGCAAGCATCTTTGTCTTTTCCTGATCTTGGTGGAAAAGCAATCAGCATTTACCCATTACATATATGTTAAGTAAGGGTTTCTCATAGATGCGTTTTACTTGTTTGAATAAATTCCATTTAATTACTGGCTTGCTTAAAAAAATGTTCTTCAGGAATGAATGCTAGATTTTGTCAATTAAAAATAGGCCAAAGATTGGAACAGACACTTAGCCAATGGAGATGTATGGATGGAAAATAAGTACATGAACAGGTGCTCAATATGATTGGCCATTAAATAAATGCAAATGAAACCCTTTTGAAATGGCTTACTACACGTCTGTTAGAATGACTTAAAATACGTCTGACCATAGCAAGTATTTGTGAGGAAATGAAGGAACTAGAACTCTCATACATGCTGTTTAGAATATAACATATTAAAGCCATATTTGAAAAGAGTGTGGCAGTTTCTTAATAAGTTAAACTTATGCCTATACTAGTGAATCATCCATTCCACTCCTAGTGTTGAGGATTGAATCTTGTCCCCCACAAAAGGCATGTTCAGGCCCCAACTCCATCATCCTGTGGATGTGAATTCATTGGTAAATAGAAACTGAATATATTGAATGAAAAAATTTCATCTATGTTACAGTTTTTCTAGTATAGTCTTTACTAAGAACATAGTAAGAATCTCCAAGTAGTTTAAACATACACAAACAAAAATCCAGAGATACAAAGTATTTTCTACCTTGTAATCATCAGTGCCCATACCCTCCATCAAGTCAAATCAACCTCCAGTTTGGCTTCTGGAATACCAAATCATCAATTCAACAGGATGGGGAAGAAGGTTAAAGGGTGCATTTTCAATGGAGTAGGCTCTCTTTAAGGAGACTTCTTGGAAGTTAGATACAGCACTCCTATATACATTTCATTAATCAAAATCTATGTCATATGGCCACACCAACATGCAAGTATCACTTGGTGATGCAGTATTTAGCAAGAATTCCCTGATAAATTTGGTGTGCCTTTACATGGGAAGGATGGGAGGGTGGATGTTCGATAGGCCACATGCAAAGTCTGCCAAAGTCTCTATGATTATTATGCCACACTAATTTTCAGGCAATTCCTCTATCTGTGCTAAAATGTCAAATTAGCAGTCAAGAACAGTCATTTAAATTTTTTAAAATTATATAAAAATGATAAAGTATGCAATCACAGTGCTGGAAATAATCCATGTTTCCTGTCTATGTGCACAGACAATAGTTTTTAAATATCATTCTTAGGTCCACAATCAAAAAGTATACATGTTTATATAATTCTAACTACTTCAAAACTATATGCTTTTTCATGACACACACTTTATTTTATGTTTCTGTATCAGGCAGCTATGCTGTATTACAAACATACACAAAATCTCAATGGCATATGTAACAGTGTGATATTATTGATGAATTCCAAAATAGAAATACTGGATTATGTTTGTAAACTGGTCTTTTCCTCTGGGCTTATTAGAGTGCATTGGAATCAGAGGTTTTATTTTTACTTGATTAAATAATGATTAAGGCTTTGATTGGTCCATGTCTGTAGGACATGGCATCCCCTCCCCCATGGTGGGGGTTCCTCACAGGAAAACCACACCACAGAGAAAGGAGGTGGGAGTTTTGAGCTGGAGCCCAGGAACTGAACACACAGGAGAAGAACACAGAGGAATAGAGATGGCTCCTTGGACACAGCATAAGCCCCAAGGAGAAAGACAGAGATCTTCACCTGATAGTCTACAGCTGACCTTGTGGAGAGAGCACAGCAGCTGAGCCTGGAGAGAAACAGAGCCCAAGGAAGAGAGGAACCCAGGAAGCCTAAACTCTTGACAAGCCATCTTGCCCCAACACATGACAATAGACTTTGGTGAGGGAAGCAATTTATGCTTTATGGCCTGGTAACTGTAAGCTTCTACCACAAATAAATACCCTTTATGAATGCCAACAGATTTCTGTTATTTTGTATCAGCACTCCTAAGGCTGACTAATACCGAATTTGGAACTGAGGAGGGGGGAAGTGCTTTTGCAATTACCAAAATGCTGGAATGGTTTTATAAATGGGTAAGGGGTATTTTGGGGGGAATTGTGAGATTCTTGATGGAGAAAAACCTAGATTGCCTTGCAGGGACTGTTGGTAGCAATATGGCACCTAAAGTTATTATTGTTAAGGCTTTAGAAGGAAATCATTATGAGATGGATGATAAAGAGACTTTTTATGATGTCTTAGAAGTGAATGGTGGAACTATTATTGGAAACTGGAGAAAAGACGATCTGTGTTGTAAAGTTGCAAGGAACTTGGCAAGATTAACTCCTGGTGTTTTCTGGAAGGCAGAATTTGAAAATGGTGAGCCTGGGCATTTAGCTGAAGAACTTTCCAAAGTAAACCCAAAGAAAGCGACTTGGCTTCTCCTTGCAGCTTATAGCAAATTGCTAGATGAGAGAGATAAGCTGAGGACTGAACTGTTGGGCACAAAGAAAACAGAAACTGATTCTAGATATTCCAAGCCTCTGGAAATCAAGCTCCCAGAAGATAGTGCCCCATTTGAGGACTTAATTAAACTTGGAACTTTTAAATCAAGATTGAAGATGCAATTATCTTGGAAAGATTTGTGAAAAGTCCTACTGTCTGATGGCTTGGACCCCTGCTTCTTGCATGCTAAACCAATAAGCTTTTAGAGAGAGTTGAATGAACAAAACCACTATCAGCTTGGATGAAAAGGGACAAGGAAAGGAGAGATTGAAGGAGAACCAGCTTTAAGTGGAAAACATGGAAGCTGAGATCTGGAATTAAGACATAGCCTTGGGCTAAGAGCAAAACTCTACCCATGTGTACAGAAAGGGCCAGTTGCCCTGCAGCTGAAGAGGGTGAATGTTCCCACCCAATTTTTGAGGAGAGTTTTGCTGCCCAAGGATACAGATAGGGTGGAGCACATTCCTCAAGGCTTAGAGCAGTTAAAGTAAGCACCTCATAGGTCTGAGAAGGGTAGACCTGTACTCCATGAATTAAGGAAGGTCAGTGATCAAGTCCTTGCTCTGAGAGGGTTGGGCCTGTATGCCAAAGGTTAGGGGAATGTTGTCTTTGAGTCACTGCACTAAGAGGGCTAAGACTCTAACCCAAAGATTGGGTGAATTGTGGCAATCTCCCCAAAACTCTTGAAAGGTAAGGTCTGGAGCTTGGTTGATGCCCTGATGCTTAATGAGGGTGGAACCAAGGAAATGGCCATTGGGAAAGCCTGTGGAAAGGGTTAGTCTCCATGTGGCCCTAAGGAGAAGAAACCGTCATCTTAAGAATGACTCTCAGACATTGAAATCAAATGGAGGATGCCCTGCAGGTTTACTGAACTGTAGAGAACACTTGACTCATGTTTCATTTCTCTTCTGAGTTCTCCTCTGCAACCATCCTTTGTCAATTCATTTGTGTATTGGAGACAGATAAATTGTTTTGTAAGTTTCAAACATCTACAGCCAGATGGGACTTTGCCCCAAGAAAAACTATTTCTTTAAACTGCTGTGATATGATTTTGTACTTAACATTGCTACTGATTTAAAGTTGTTTTTTAAAAATATTTTAATGTCTTTTTGGAATTCAGAGGGTTGAGTGTAGCAGTTTGATATTATTGATGAATTCCAAAAGGAAATATTGGATTATGCTTGTAAACTGGTCTTTTCCTCTGGGTATTTTAGAGTGTACTGGATTCAGAGGTTTTACTTCTACTTGGTTAAATAATGATTAAGGCTTTGAGTGGGCTACATCAGTAGGATGTTGCATCCCTTCCCCCTTCATGGTGGGACTCACAGAGTGATGACACTGCAGAGAAGGGAGGTGGGAGTTTTGAGTTGGAGCCCTGGAAGTGAAAACACAGGAGAAGAAAACAGAAGAATAGAGATGGCTCCTTGGACATGGCAGAAGACCCAGGGAGAGAGACAGAGCCATTCACCTGATAGTCTGCTGCTGGCCTTGTGGAGAGAGCACAGCAGCTGAGCCAGGAGAGAAATGGAGTCCTGGGAAGAGAGGAATCCAAAAAGTCTGAACTTTTGGCAGATGTCAGCATTCATCTTGCCCCAACACATAGCAACAGACTTTGGTAAGGGAAGCAACTTATGCATTATGGCCTGGTAACTGTAAGCTTCTATCTCAAATAAATATCCTTTATAAAAGCCAACAGATTTCTAGTATTTTGCATCAACACCCCTTTGGCTGACTAATACAGCAAATAATTATAAGCATTGTATTTTCTCAAGCATCTATGAATGATCTGGGGCAGCTCTCCTAATCTCAGCTGGACTGACTCATGACCTGTTTGGCAATTTAGCCTGGGATTAGGTAGTTCTTTCAGTTCCAGAAAGGGAGACAAGAGAACAAGGCTAACTCTGCAACACAATTTTAACCCTACTTTGTATCTTATCTTCTACTATCCAATTGGCCAAAGAAAATTATAAGCAGAGTCTAATGTCAAGGAATGGGGAAATATATTTGATGATGTAAAAGAAATTGCAGAGTTACATGGAAAAGATCAGGGATAATCAAGAATTGCCTTTCTTCAAGTTTTCAATAACACATTTATCATTTCCTTCTAAGGCTCACCAGAAATGCCTTGGTATCCATATTTCTGCTGACAGTATTTTCAAACAATCTAGGATTTTTCTATCCAGAGTCTCAAAATTCTTCCAGCCTCTACCTTTTACATAATTTACTTAATTCCAAAGCCACTTTCACATTTTAGATATTTTCAATAGCAGCACCCCACTCCTGGTATCGAATACTCTGTCTTAGTTTGCCAGAACTGATCACACAGACAACACAAATTGGTGTTGGCTTAACAAGAATTCGTTAAATGATTTTGAGGCTATTAAGAAGTCTGAATCAAGATATCAGCAAGGCTTGTATATTTCCCAGACTGGAGAGTTCTGATGCTGACTGCAGGCAATCTTTGGTGTTCAATAGCTTTCCTATCACAATGTCCTTTCCTTTCTAGCTTTTATGAGTTCCTAGTTCTCTATATATGTGGCCCAATTATCTAGACTGAACCACCCTCACTCACTTGGGCCACTCATTAACTAAAATTAACGTCTTCAAGCGACCCTATTTACAGTGAGTTCACAGCCTCAGGGATATGGATTAAGAAAATGCCTAAATTTGGGCATATAATTCTATTTACCACACCATTGAAGCAGAGGCCTGAACTGAAGAGATATCCTCATATCAAGGAAAAGAGGCTTCTACCCTGGTGTTGGGTAAGAGCATGACTGCGGCCTTAATATTTGAAAAGGACAGGATACAACTGTCCACAGGTAACTCTCAGACTTTGAAATCTAATGGAGTTTGCCTTGATGGCTTTCAGACTTGTTTGGGATTCAGGATCTCTGTTTTCCTTCAAATCTTTACCTTCTTCAGTGGAAATGTTTATCCTATGTCAATCCCACAATTGTGTTTTCGGAGCAATAACTTGTTTTCTAGGTTTTGCAGGGCCGCAGCTGGGGAGGAATTTTGTTCCAGGACAGACCATACCTATGACTAATTCTGATCAGACTTTGGACTTAAAATTGTTTCTAAAATGAGATGGGGTGAATATATTTTGCACACGAGAGGAACATATTTGGGGGCTCTAGATGGCAGTCAGTGGTAGGATGAAGTGTGTACCCTAAAGAAAAGCATAATCTTTATCTTAAACATTGTGCCTGTGTGTGAGTCCATTTAAAAAGATTATTTTGTAGATTTTATTTTTAGTTAAGATGAGGACAACTAAATCAGGTTGGCTTTTAATTTATATTACTGGAGATTTAAAGAGATGCCACCAGAAACCAGAAGTTAAAGAAATTTTCAGGAAGGAGCAAGAAGACAGGTGTCAGCAGAAAATGGAGAAGTAGACACAAGGAGTGAGAAATTGCCATGTGACCAGAGTGAGTGGTGCAAATCAAGGAACACCAGGCACTGTGCAGACCTTCACCAGAATGCTACAGACTTTGAGGAGAAAGCATGATCTTGTATTGGGACTTCTATCTTCTGAGATCACGAGACAGTACATTCTTGTTGTTTAAGCCAAACTATTGTGTGAAGCTCATCATAGAAGCCTAGTAAACTAAGACACAGGCTATGTTACTTGGTCATATTATTCACTGTATTCAGTTATATAATTTTTATATGTTGATATTAGTATATGTGTGATTTTAAATGGCATGTATAGCTAAAGAACTTAGCTTGACACATGTTAGACACTGAATAAATATTATCTTCATTCTTCTTTTTCCACATCTGTATCAGTCAGAATCAAGTCAGTAGACAAAAATCACACCAGTAACTTTAGTATAAATAATATTACATAAAGAATTATTAACTATGCATAAAGTTATTAACTAAGTAACAGAGAAGGTGACATGAGCACTTTTAGTAATCACAGAGGCACCAACTTCAGAAACTACCATGACTGGAAGACAAAAGAGAATATGGTGGAATTATTGAAAGTTAGAACCATGGAGTAGGGACCTGAGTAGATGAAACTAAGAGCTCTGAGGAGGAGATACTGGTTTGGCAGTTCATTGTAGCTAAGGATGCAAAATCAGGTTAAGTGAAAATATTGGAAAAACTGTAAAGTCGATTCAGCTGCTGCTAAGTGCTTGTGCAGTGGCCATGTTCTCCCACAACTCTAGGATGAAGCCTTCAGCATGCTCAAGCATCGGGTCATGTCCAGGCTATTGGCTCCCCTGCCTCTCTGTCTACCTCCCTTCCTCCTTCCCTTCCTTCTTTCCTGAAATACCAATCTTGTAGGTTTGAAAAGACATGATAACAAATAACTAGACTATTATTATTTTTTAGGTACTGAGGCCTGGGGAATAAACTTGGGACCTCATATGTGGGAAGTTGGCATGCAACCACTAAACCACATCAGCTCTCCCGAGTTGGTTTAATTGTTCGTTTGCTTGTTGTTTGTTTTTAGGAGTTACCAGGGACTGAACCCGGACCTTCCATGTGGAAAGCAGGCACTCAACTGCTTGAGCCACAGCCACTCCCTATCATATCTGCTTTCTAAGACTATTATCTTAGAACATTATGTATGAATTCAGGTAAGATAAGTGGCCATTAAAAAAATTTGTATTGTTCCAGACACTTACATTATCTTATTCATCTTATTTAAGTCTCACAATGACAAAGTTAGAAGATGGCGCACCTATAATTTAAGCTTAGCTTTTTCTGACTCCAATTTTCATGTTTATTCTTTCCCCTATCACACAGCTCTCACTTGATTTGGATAATCAGGAATGAATATATTCAGTCACTGCTATATGAACTTTATAGACCTTAAGGAAATGTGAAAAATTTGACTGATTGAGAAAACTATAAATTTTGAAGAGGAAATTTGGGATAAGACAAAAATGTTCCATAGACACCATTTAATCAGAATATTTAAATAAGAAATTGTACGATTATACCAATATTAATAAAATTATTTATTTAGGAGGAAATTGAATGTTTCTTTCACTGTTCTTGTCATACATACACTAATGATTTTTAAGAGGAAACATGAAAAGATGTCTGTGTTATATCCTAGAATCAAGTATAGAAGTTAATTAACTGTTCTTGGCAATAAAAAAACCCATCAATGTAGCTTCTAAGAATGGTAAATTACACATTAACTGCTGCTTTGATGTCAAGTTCAACAATGAAGCTTATTGCCTAGTAGAAGATGATTAATATTGACTTCTGTATTCCCTGATAAGAATCTAACATGCATTCACAATCGCAAATGTAAAAGTATTACCACTTACTACAGTCATTAGAGATGAAAAATAATTACTTTTTAATTATATTTGAAAGCTTCAGAAAATATATGTAATAGAAAAGATTTTTCTGCATAGCCCCAAATCACTTAAAATAGACAAACATAAATACAAAAAATGATTAATATGATTTTATATGATAATAGACAATTTATAACCATATTTATAACTATGTAAAAGTCTTCAAATAGAGTTAAAATACCCAAAGTCTCATGTTTTATTCTTCATCTGCCAGCATGGAACCATGAACTTCAGCTGAAGTACTTTTTGGCATTTAGGCTTATAAATTCTGAAAATTATAGATACAAAGTAGAAGACATAAGTAAACTGAAGTGATGAGAGACAAAAAGGAAGATGGAGAGAGAAAGATACTGTGTGGGAAATCACCTTGATTATTCTGTATATAAGTAGTAAGATATAAAATGGAAAATGATAATCATAAAAAATTAAGCTCCTAGTATAGTTTTTACATATAAATCTAAGTTCTATTTCCACCTTTTTTAAAACAAATCCATTTTATTGATACATTTTAATAAAGCATAAATCCAACCAAAGAGTACAATCAATGGTATTTGGTCTAATCACATATTTGTGCATTCATTATCCCAATTACTCCCAGAGCACATTCATTATTCTGATAATAATAATAAACATAAAACAAACAAAACTCATCATTTTTCAATCTCTCTATGCCTCACCTGCCATACATAGCTGCTATTTTTTTCCTTCTCTCTAGTTTATTTATATTTAAATTTTGTATATACCAGTCATACATGCAATATCACCCATATTCATGATTTACATGAGATTTTACTATCTTATACAGTCCCATGTTATATTTTTACTTTCAGTCAAGCAAGATATATGTCCTTAGACTTTCCCTCTCAACCACTGTCATATCCATACAAAACACTGCTAGTTACAAATACTATGAAATGCTTTGACCGTTTCTATTCATTTCCAAAGATTTACAAACAATCTTTTTACCAATTTTGCACAGATTAACCATCAACTTTTCATTTTCTATTCTGCTTCTATTTTCTGGTGACCTATATTCTAATTATTATCTCCATGAGTTCACACAATATATTTAGTTCACAATAGCACAATCATACAGTATCTGTCCTTTTGTGTCTGGCTTGCTTCACTATCATCAAGTCCTCCAGGTTCATCCATGTTCTTAAATGCTACATGACTTCATATTTTCTTACTGCTGCATAATATTCCATCCTTTGTATATGCAATAATTTGCTTATTCATTCATCAGTTGATGGACACCTGGGTTGTTTTCAACTTTTGGCAATTGTGAATAATGCCACTATGAACATCGGGTTGCAGATGTCTGTTCATTTTTCTGCTCTTAGTTCTTCTGGGTATATACCAAGTAATAGTATTTCTGGTCCCACGGCAAGTCTATATTCAACTTCCTCGGGAAATGCCAAACAGTTCTCCACAGTGGCTGTACCATTCTACTCCCACCAACAGTGAATAACCGCTGCTATCTCTCCACATCCTCTCCAACATTTACTGTTTTCTGATTTTTTAATAATGGCCAGTCTAAGAGGTGTGAATTGATATCTAATTGTAATCTAATCACTAGTAATGTTGAATTTTTTTCATGTTTCTTTGCTTTTGCATTTCTTCTTTGAACCACTGTCTTTTCAAGTATTTTGCCTATTTTTAATCAGGTAGTTTGTCTTTTTATTGTTAAGTTGCATGATCTCTGTATATTGTGGATATTAAAGCTTTAATGGTCACGTGATTGCCAAATATTTTCTCCCATTGAATTTGCTGCCTTTTTACCCTTTTGCCGAAGTTCTTTCAGGTGCAGAAGTGTTTAATTTTGAGGAGATCCCACTTTTTCTATTTTTTCTTTTGTTGTTTGTGATTTGGGTGTCAGGTTTAAGAAACTACTGCCTACCACAAGATCTTCAAGATCTTGAAGATGTTTTCCTATATTTTCTTCTAGGAGTTTTATAGTTGTCGCTTTTATATTTAGATCCATGATCCATTTTGAGTTAATTTTTATATAATGTGCGAGATAGGGGTCTTCTTTCTTTCTTTTGGATTTGGCTATCCAGTGCTAGCACCATTTGTATAATTTGCAAGGTTATTTCCAACTCTATGACTATTTGTATTTCATTAGGTATGTGCTACTTGATTTCTTTGCATTCATTTGCATTTTAGCTATCTAAATGGATCTGGTTGAGATGCACTGTTGAGTAAACCAAAATGTCTTTGGACTGACAGGAAGAAAAGAAGTACACATGCTCACATCACATACATATATTTTAAGACTATATATTTTTAAAGCACTCAATAGTCCTGCTAATCAAAGTCAAAGTATGATTATGAGAGGAGAGGAACTATCTAAGCTATAGTCAACATAGAAATTTACTCAAGGCCTTATATTTCTTTTTGTATGTATACCAGACCACAGCATAGAAATATATCCCATCTAGCTCTATTAAGGTACAGATTAAATCAGATTAGTACCTACCTACTCATTGAGTGGTAATCATCTCTGGATGTCTGAATACTGGGGTCTGAGTACAGGTCCCTCTCAAGAGATCTCCCTTCTCTTTAATATTTCTCTCTATTTAAACAACTACCATTCTTAATATTTAATACTTGATTTTTACCACTTGCTCATGTCAGTTCTTTGAAATGTTGTTGTCTACAAACCATGACACTTTTTATAACAAGCAGAAGCTAAAAAGATGTAGACATCATATATTTTAATTCAATAGATATTTTCAACATAGAAAAAAATGGTAAAAATCCAGTTGCCTAGTTAGAGGACTTTATACATTATGAAATGTCCTATTTTATATCCATGGTCTGAAATTTATTTCTCACTCAAGAAAACAGATTTATTTCTAAAAATTTATTATATCTTTTGCTGGAAACAGAAGAACTAGTTTTTTCCTTCACAAAATTGTCCCAGGGGAACAAAACAGATATATATATACATATATGTGTGTGTGTGTGTTTCCCCCCAAATTAGAGCATAAATCTTCTTGAAATATCAGTATGTGATAATTAGGATGTTATAGCAGTTATTTAGTTAAATTTCATAAATGCTATTGTTAAGATGGTAGTTTTGGATGTTTTGCAGATGTTCTATCTGAGTTAATTCTATTATCAATGTTATTTTCCTCTTCTTCATCTTCACCATCACTGTCCAGGACCTCCTCTGGAAGCACCACCACCTGGTCCTGCACTTCCTGCTGTATCAGGGACCATTGAGATTGATTACCCACGCCCTCCTTTGGGCCATGCCCCACAACAGGACCTGAAAATCGTCGACATTGCTGGGGCCTCACAGGACACGTGGAACTGCTCTCACTGCCTGTCCCATTGAACATACCATGGCCACCACTTAAACATCAAGCTTGTGCCACCCCAATGACTTCTTACCTCATGAAAACCTGCTTCTACCTGAGAGCTTTCTCTGGCTGCAAGAGCATGATTAGCTTGTTCCCAGGAAAGATTGAAAGTACCAAGAAGTTAATGCTCCCAGGTAAGGAGTTGGTGAATTACCTTCTAGTTTCCTTGAATTTCAGAGTGAAAATTCTGTGATGTGTTCTATACAGTCTCTCAGAGTGTCTCCTTTAAGATTGTGTCCCATTTGCCCAAAGTAAACCCTGTCCATTAATGCCCTAATTTACTGACTTTTCTTCTGTAAGTGTATAATATTTCTACGCCTTTGATGTGCTTTCTAGGATAACTTCCCAAATAAATTATCTGAAAGACTTAAAGGAGGCAGGATACTTGTTTCTATTATACTTCAATTTTATTCACAATATTCTTGCCATCTGGACATAATATGAGGAAAAATCATACCAGGAGATTTAGTGCTGAAATTGTCCTTAGAAAGTGAACATTTAAGATGAGATTCTGAAAATGTTTAGTACCAATTTATTGGTTAACCATAGTCATTTGTTTATTGGCTTGGATAGCTACATATGTCTCAAAGTAACCGAGGACTTTTCAGAAGATACAGGAAAACTACCCTACCTTTCAGTCCATATGATCTGATATCTCTTGTCAATAAAAGTACTATGGAATTTCTGACAAAGCACATTAGGAGAGATTGCTATAGGGTTCTAGAGTAAAGACATGACTTTTGCATCAGAGAATTATTCACTCTTTGAAAGCAACTTCTGATAGGCTGCTGGACTCTGGTAGAGACTAATCATGTGACCATTAGTAATCAATCATGAGTTAGGAATTATCAGATCCACCAAGTCGTAAGAGTGGGAAATCACAGCAAAAAATGCATTGTATGTTGGAAAAAGTACATTCAGTATCAGGCTTGAGAAGATCCAGAAAATACAGTTAAAGTCATATAAAGGGGCTAACTAAATACCCACTTTACCTAAATCTGTCATTTAATGACATCTACCACAGCTCATATCTTAGCTTCACTATGTCTGGTTGACAGAGAAGGTAAATCCCAGGTCTCATTTATTTTTTAGGTCACCTCAATATGGTGGTATGATCTAAATTTTATTGCTGATGCTTAAGACTATCTCTGAAAGGAGAGGTGAGTGGAAATCCTTAGAGCTCAGTATTGGAATAGTACACTTAATGTGAGATAAGGGTACATATGAGCAATTGCAAATGACTTAGCTGAAGTTAGATTTAATAACTAGGGACATGATTTTCTTGAGAAGAGGTATCTAAATGGACCTTGGGATTGGTTACAAAATGTGTAGATCTCTTTGTAATTCATGTCAATGCCCAGAACTAGAAGTACTGAAAATCAGATGGGCATAATGTCTCATCCCATTAATAGAGTAGTCATGGTGGCAGAGAACGACACAACATGGAATCTATCTTATAAAGGCTTATAAAAGCTGGCCTAGCTCCTGTATCCTATGGAAATTTGAACCTTTGACAGTTGAAAACATCCTTGATATGGTACTTCAACGTGTTACCTTCCCTTAAAGAGACCAAATGGGTATTGTTTTACAGATGATTACATCACACCTTTGTCACCTCGAAAGGGGCAATGATTTATTCTTACTAGAATTAATAAGGATATGGTTTGCATTTCCTAATCCCAGTGCATCTTCCCCCATTCTGCAGTGTCACTGAGTGTCTGATTTTCTACACAAAGTCCTGCATTACCTAGTTTTGTCTCAAGGGACTCAATTGAGGACAATATATGTAATGACCCCATGACCAGGGAGTCCACATGTCATACTTCATATATTATTACCCAGAATCTGCCTCTTAAAGACAGAGCTTGGTGAAGGTACTTTAGGGAGGTAGTGTGCTACCCTTCAGAGTGTAGTATGTGTATATAATCAATAACTATTATGTGGACCTGTCTTAAATATCTAAAATACAAACCTTTAGGAACTAAGGAATAGAAATAGGAATGTTTACAGCCAATGAGTCATTCGGGTCATTTGTGTTTTCCATTCTGCAACTCTAGGCACATTTGGATTTGAAACTCTGACATCTGAAAGAATTTGGTACATTTGTAAGAACACAATAAGATTTATATATAACATATAACAACAGCTGTCCCTCCTGGAAACTGCTGATAAACCAGAAGGTAAAGACATACAACTATCAGGATTTTTTTCAACCTTAAATTTTATGAGGAACTAGGTTTAATATTAGAGAATGAAAATACAAAAATGTATGTCTGTAACTCATGTTGTTTTCATGCCCAGGGATACTAGTGGGCAGGGTTTTAGAGAAACCAGAGCAACCTAGAATTCAAACCTTTTTAGGTTGACTATGTATGTCACCCCACAAGGCAAGCAACATAAACTTGTAGCAGTGTTGGCCAAATATTAAGGGACTCTAAAATGAATGGTGGAAGAAAAAGATAATGAAAATCAATTATAATCTTAAGAGTAACTGTCTCAATTTGGAATTAGTTTGATTAACCCTTTGGTTGTAGGTGTTTTCATAAAGATCTTGAGCAACAATTGCTTGAAGAATCAGTAAAGGACAGAGCAGATGAAATGTTGGGCATGAGGTCTAATTAGTGCAAGATGTAGACAGTAGGTAATGCACTCAGTTCTCCATTTAAATCCCCTTAGCCTATTCCAGAGTAAACTGCAATTTTGGTGATTAGTCTTCTTATATTCCAATGGCTTTCTATATTATATACCTATGTCTCTGAAGATTTTCTCTGGCTGCATGAGCAAGGTCAACCTGCCTGTGGGGCAGACTAAAGTTTCAAAGTTTTAATGTCTGCTGTAGAAACTCTATATCAATGAAGAATGAATGTTGGTGAATAACAAACCCACCTTACTCATTCTTCAAGGATACAGATCTGAGATATGCTCAAAGAAGTTTTTCCACTGAGTTGAACTCTCATTAACTGGAGGGATCACCTGCTATTTAATGTGTTTAATATAGACTCTATTGTTTTTCCTCCCTTATCTGTCTAATTTTCCTTCTTTCTCACCATGCTGGCTGATAGTACCTCCCAAATAAACTCTTACACTTAAATCCCTTGTTTCAAGAGCTACTTTTGAGAGGAACACAAATTAAGATACCATCACCATACAGCTTAATATTAGACTGTTTTTCATACCAAAAGTCTGGCTTACAGAAATATATTTCAGTGAATAAGAATTGCATCCATGTTTTCTATAATATCAAATAAGATATCCATGTATTAGTCAGCCAAAGGGGTGCTGAGGCAAAGTAGCAGAAATCTGTTGGTTTTTATGAAAGGCATTTATTTGGGGTAGAAGCTTATAGTTATAAGGCCCTAAAAAGTCTATCTCATGGTACCATAAGAGGTCCTTTCTCACCAAAGTCTGTTACCACATGTTGAAACAAGATGGTGGGCAATGTCTGCAAGAGTTCAGCCTTCCTCTTTCCTCTTAAGGCTCTGTGGTCCCTGCTCCTTCCAACCTGAGCTGTACCCTGGAGGGCTCATCTCTTTCCAGGCTCAGCTGCTTTGTTCTCGTCACAAAGCCAGCTGTAAGCTATCAGGTGAATGCCTTATCTTTCTTTCCAGGGCTGCAGGATCCTTTTCCTTGTCAGTGGAACTCCCTCCTCTGTGTATCTTCTGTGTATCTACTTCTGTGTTCTCCTTGAGTGAATGTCTGTTTATATAGCCCACAAAGGGAGTGGGGACTCGAACTGAGTCACCCTAATGATGTGGTTGAATCAAAGCCCTAATCTTAAAATAATTTAATCAAAGTCATCTCAGCTGAATCTAATACAATCAAAGGGTATCATGCCCAGAGGAACAGACCAGTTTATTGACATAATCAAATATCTTTTTTGTAATTCATAAACAATATCAAACTGCTATAATCCATAATTAATATAATATACTTAACTTAAAATACCCATGTTTGATTGCAGAGTGATTTCAGTGCCAGATACATGAAGGAGGTTAAATCAATAAATTTATGAACTGACAAGAACAAGAATATTAATAAAGGAAATGTATTTTAAATTTATCTAGAGGAATGGCAACTTACCAGCAAATGGTTCCCTTTTAGGGCATTACAGGACTTTGATGTCACATAGCAAACTCTATAATAGGAGGGTATGTTCTTTGAATTATGTTTTCAACAGAGTTCTCATATTTATATTGTGGTCCAAAGTATGAACATAACTCTCAAGAGTGAAGGTAATAGTTTGCCATGAATAGAAAGCAAAACTGGTTCCCAGGGAGAGTAAGGCTACAAATTAAATTCTTTGACTTTCACTCCCAGTGTGACTGCTTTTATTCCTTGACCTTTGCCCACAGATTCAGCTCTGCCCACAGTTCAGGATCAAACACATTCTAGAATAGACAAATTTAGAAAACTTTAATTCAGTTACTCAGAGCACTCAGTATGAATGCACATTTGCTGCAAGTCTTTTGTCCCAGAATAGCTTATTTCTGTATCAATGCTATGACCCTCTCCCAGCCAGTGCACTAAAACTGCTCTCCCTAGTTACTAATCACTCCTAAGAGAAAACCCCATTCATGGATGTCCCTGTGGCATCTGACCACTCTGTGAACTTTAATTCCTCCTGTCTTGATCCAAGTTTTGTCCTACTGTATCACTGAATTACCATTCCTGTTTTCCTAACATTTGTTTCCTTTATTATCTTGCATTATTCTAGAAAGATAAGAAATGATGAATAGTAATAAATATATATACATATAATAGTAATCATTAAAACATGCATAAAAGAAAAATAATTGTATAAATAGACAAGAACAGGGCAGAAAATAACTGATCCTAGGCTTTATTTTCTATTTCTGTAATTTTATCTACTCTTACAGGTTCACCAAACCATTATACAGATATCTTGCAAATCAAAATCTCTTTTACCAATTTCTCTCTCAACTACATACCAGAAATTTCCCACTGCTTACTGTATAACATGATATCTTTCCTTATTTCAAACTCAGTTTATTCTACAATAAACATCATTTTCTTTTTGTTTTTACTTAGCTTCATATTTTACTATTTGGTTTCCACCTGTCTAATATCTATGATCATTAAAGCCTTGTTCTTGCTCCAGGGATATGATAGTAAATAGAAATTTACTGCCTTCAAGGGCTTAAAATTTACAGTGGCAACTGCCCCATGGATCCACTTACCAGTCCCCATTAAAGCCACACACTGAGCCTTGTCACCCTCATGGACCCAGGCAGGTTGGCCTCCACATCCTTAGCAAGTCTTCCAGCCTGATAAAGAAGATAGTCACTCAACCCCACATTAGTTGGACATTAGGAAATTCTATTCAGAACAAAGAGAATGTCTTAGCCAAGCCTTGTAAATAGGACCAGGGATGATGACCAGGGGCTATCCCTGGATGTTGTATACACTTAGCGAGTGAAGAAAGACATAGACATATATTAATAGATTCTGGGCAAAGATAGTCCATTTAAGGAACTTTACCAGGAATGGAAGGTGCACTTATTCACCAGCAATAATTAAAAAGTGGCAGTCAAATGCATGTAAAGTGATAGCATATTCACCCCCAGCAATATTTATGTCATATGTTAGCAGAAGAAGGAAATGATGCTGAGGGACAGTACAAGAACCTGAAGGAGCAAATGACCCAGAGCTAAGGGGCAGGCAGGCATCTGGATGAAGATACTACATGAACTGCAGCCAGTAGGTTAGGGGAAGCCCCTGAGGGGTATGGAGGTAACTGACTACCTGTTGAAGCTGATGGGATCATGGTGGTGAAATATATTCCAGTAAGGGCTACATCAAGGAGAAATTCAACACAGCCTAGACTGCTGGGTGACAAATGCCTGGTAAAAACCAGACTATGTTATAAAACATTTCTCCAAGGATCACTCAGACAACAGTGAGTTGACCCCCTCTACTCCTTCCAGGTGACATCCCTACTCAACTCCATGCTTCCTGATCCCAGACCCACAGACTTCTGATTACATATCTGGGGATGCCTCTGACTTTCCCTGCTGTTCCATGAATGGTACAATGCAAGTGGATTCTTGTAAAGACAACTCTGATATATCCCTGCTCCTCACACAGGAAAAGCCACCACTCATCTTTGCCCACAGTTTGAACTCTCAGGACCTTTCTTTCTGTTTTTCCATTTTGCACTTACACTTGAATGTCCTACAGATATCAGAGCCTTGTTTAGTCTTTCCTGACATCCTAGAGCCCTGGGCTTGGAAAGGCTATGTCTCCCCTAGGACTGGATTCATGCGCATATGACCAGAGTGGTCATACATAGCTCTGCATCAGAAGGGCTCCACCATCAGTGGAAATCTTGAAATGCTTAATGATTTTATTTTTGAGTTTTATGTTTTATAAATGAAGTCCAAAGGGACAATGAAAGGTGTACCAAGGGTTTGTAGCCAAGCCTACAAACAATCCTGCATTTGCTGACTCCCTGTCTCCCCTGAACTGATTCTCAACTAGGCACTACCAACTTTCTAGAACCCTAGGTTTATCTGGCCTATGACATGGTCACATTTTAGGATAGGCCTGTGCTCCACGATTGGCATGGCAGCCTGGGTGCAGGTACAGGAAGAGTCAGGGTGGGATTCATGTCTGAGAGACTGAATATAGAAAGGGCCATGTATAAAAATAGAATACTGACCTGCAATCTGCAGCATTAGTCCAGGAAGCCAAATGTGAATCACTGTAACAACTGTTCCAAAATGGCTTACTTTTTTCTCTTCTTTCAGCTTAGCACCAACTGGAGAAGGCAAATATGTTTCCATAACAAGTTACAGAAAATGTCTGATTCTAGTTAATCTGTCTCCAGTTTCCTTATGCCAACAGCCTCCAATCAGGACATACCTAAAGCTTTCCCTTTTTCCACATATATATGTACACTCAAAAATGAAATTATATATATGAAGTTTTCCCACTCCTCTGCCTGGCTGTGAGACTCTACCAAATTCAAGTAATGCTGGCTGACTGCCTTGTTACAGCAAGTTCTGACTAAATAATTTTATGTTTGAGTTTGAGTTTTATTAATGAAGTTGAATAGGAAAACGGAAGTTCATTGGGACAATGAAGGATTGTTTGTTGTCTTTTGTAGGTCTTACTTCCATGTGCCCCAGGCTGGCAGTGCCATGGCACAAGTGGTAAGTAATTCACTGAGTCCTTTTGTCCATTCCAAATATATTGGTTGAGGCAGTGTGCCTGTGGGAAGGGGACATTGACTTTCCTTTCCCCATCCAGGACCCTGAATTTTCATTTTGCACTGGGCTTCATAACTTATTTAGTTTGTCCTGCTTTCATCCACCATGCTGTGGCCCACCCATCTTAGTTGTGGCCTTGAGTCTCAGATTTCAGTTTGAAACAAGGTTATGGACTTTATTTTTTTAACAAACCAATTTTACTGGTATATATTAATAAATAATAAATTCATCCAAAGTATAAAGTCAATGGTATTCAGTATATTCATATAGTTGTACATTCATCACTTCAATCATTTTTAGAGCATTTTCATTATTCCAGTAATAATAAGAATAATAATACTAAAAAACACCCAACTAACTAACCAACCAAACAAAACTCATCACCTCTCAATTTCTCTATGCTTCCTCTACCATACATAGCTGATATTCTGTTTCCCTCTCGCTGGTTTATTTGTATTTATATTTTGTAAAAACAGTCTTATATTTGCAATATCACCCATATTCCTATTTCACATGAGGTTTCACTATGTTAAATAGTCCATGTTACGTCTTTGAGCTTTCCTTCTACTAATAAAAATGTCCTTAGGTTTTCCCTTTCAACCAATGTCATACCCAGATTATGACATTGTAACAAATACCACGAAGTTCTTGTAACAAATACCACGAAGTTCTCTCACCATTTCCATTCATTTTCAAAGATTTACAAACAAACTTTTAATCAATTCTACACAGCTTTCCATTCTCTTCCCCCTTCCTGTTTTCTAGTGACCTATACTCTAATTATTAATTCCAGAGTTTACAGAATATATTTAGTTCATAATAGCACAATCATACAGTATCTGTCCTTGTGCGTCTGACTTGCTGCACCTAATGTCCTCCAGGGTCATCCACATTGTATGTTTCACAACTTCATTTCTTTTGTTTGCTGCATAATATTCCATCATCTGTACACACCACAGTTTTCTTATCCATTCATCAGTTGATGGACACCTGGGTTGTTTCCAACTTTTGGCAGTCATGAATAATGCTGCTAGGAATATTGGTGTGCAGATGTCTATTTGTGTAACTGCTCTCAGTTTTTCTGGGTATATACATAGTGATGGTATTGCCAGATCACGTGGAAAGTCTATAATCAACTTCCTTGGGAACCAAAAACCAGTCCTCCAAAGAGGCTGTACCATTCTACATTCTTACTAACAATGAATAAGTATTCTTATCTCTCTACATTCTCTCCAAAATTTTTAACAGTGGCCAGTGTAATAGGTATGAAATGTTATCTCATTGTAGTTTTGGTTTGCATTTCCCTAATCACTAGTGATGTTGAATAATTTTTCATGTATTTCTTCACCATTTGTATTTCTTCTTTGGACACTTGTCATTTCAAGTCTTCTGCCCATTTTTCAATTGAGTAGGTTGTCTTTTTATTGTTAAGCTGTATGATCTCTTTATATATCATGGATATTAAACCTTTATCGAATATGTGATTGCTAAATATTTTCTCCCATTGAATTGGCTGCCTTTTCACCCTTTTGGTAAAGTCCTTTGAGGTGCAAAAGTATAGAATTTTGAGGAGGTACCATTTATCTATTTTTTTCTTTTGTTGTTCGTGCTTTGAAACTACCGCTTACTACAAAATCGTGAAGATGTTTTCCTACATTTTCTTCTAGGAGTTTTATGGTTGTTACTTTTATATATAAGTCCTTGATACATCTAGAGTTAAATTTTGCATAAGGTGTGAGATAGGGGTCTTCTTTCTTTCTTTTGGATTTGGCTATCAAGTTCTCTCAGCACCATTTGCTGAATAGACTGTCTGGTTCAGTTCAGTGGGCTTAAAAGCCTTGTCAAAAATCACTTGACTTCAGATGTGATGGACAGTTTCTGAGTTCTTAATTCAGTTCCATTGGTTGTTCTCTCTCTTCTCATGCCAGTACTATGCTGTTTTTTTTTTTTTTTTTTTTTTTTTTTTTTTTTTTTTTTACCAATGTAGCTCAATAATGTGCTTTAAAGTTAGGAGTGAGAATTCATCAACTTCATTCTTCATTTTTAAGAACTGTATTGCTATTTGGGGCTCCTTACCCTTCCAAATAAACTTGATTATTGGTTTCTTGAATTCTGCAGAAAAGGCTGTTGTGATTTTTATTGGAATTTTGTTGAATCTGTAAATCAGTTTGGGTAGAATTAACATCTTAACAATATTTCTTCTTCCAATCCATGAATACAGAATGCCCTTCTATTTATTTAGGTCTTCTTCAGTTTTTTTTTAGCAATGTTTATAGTTTTCTGAATACAGGAGCATTATGTCCTTGGTTAAGTTTATTCTTAAATATTTGACTGTTTTAATCACTATTATAAATGGAATTTTTTTCTGTTTTCCTCCTCAGATTGCATATCAGTAGTGTATAGAAATGTTATTGATTTTTGCATATTAACTTTGTATCCTGCAACTTTGCTGAATTCATCTATTAATTCTAATAGCTTTTTTGTGAATTTTTCAGAATTTTCTAGATATACGATTATGTCATCAGTGAATAGTATAAGTTTTACTTCTTCCTTTCCTCTTTAGGTGATTTTATTTCTTTATCTAGCCTAATTGCTTTACCTATAACTTATAGGACAATATTGAATAATAATGGTGACAGTGGGCATCCTTGTCTTCTTGCGATCTCAGTGGAAAAGCTTTCATTCTTTCACCATTGAGTACAATGCTAGTTTTAGGTTTTTCATATATGCACTTTAACATACTGAGAAAGCCTCATTCTATTCCTATCTTTTGGAGTGTTTTTATCAAGAAAGATTGCTGTATTTTGTCAAATGTCTTTCTACATCAATCAAGAGGATCATGTGATTTTTCTCTTCAATTTATCATTATGGTTTATTACACTAATAGATTTTCTTGTGTTGAACCACACTTGCATACCTAGGATAAAACCCACTTGATCATGGTGTCTAATTCTTTCAGTGTGCTTTTGGATTCTGTTTTCAAGTATTTTCTGAGGATTTTTGTATCTACATTTATTAGAGATATTGGTCTGTAATTTTCTATTTTTGTTTTTTTGTAGTATCTTTATCTGGTTTTGGTATTAGGGTGATATTGGCTTCATTGAATGAGTTTTATTCTTTCCTGTTCAACTCTTTAGAATAGCTTGAGAAAGATCAGTATTAGTTCATATTTGAATGATTGGTAGAATTCACCTATGAACCCATCTGGTCCCAGGCTTTTTGTCATTGGCAGGTGTATTAGTATTAGTCAGCCAAAGAGGTGCTGATGCAAAATACTGGAAATTGTTTGGTTTTTATAAAGAGTATTTATTTGGGGTAGACGATTACAGATACCAGGCCATAAGCATAAGTTACTTCCCTCACCAAAGTCTATTTTCACGTTTTGGAGCAAGATGGCTGCCAACCTCTGTGAGGGTTCAGGCTTTCTGGGTTCATCTCTTCCAGGGTCTTGCTTCTCTCTGGGTTCAGGGTTCCTCTCTTTCTGGGACTTGCTTCTCTATCTTGTGTGAGCTTACTTCCCAGGCCTCCAGCTTAAGGCTTCAGCAACAAACTCCTACATCAAAACTCCAACATCAAAAAGCCCTCAACTCTGTTCTTTGCCATGCCTTTTATCTGTGAGTCCCCACCCATCAATGCCCTAATGACTGGCCCAATCAAAGCCCTAATTATAACTTAATTACCCCCATGTACAGACCTGATTACAAACACAATACAATATATATTTTTGGAATTCATAATCATATCAAACTGCTATAGTGGGTTTTCTGTTTTTGTTTTTTGTTTTTTAAATTTATTTTTAAAAGATACTTAGATTACATAAAAAGTTACATTAAAAAAATAAGGGATTCCCATATGCCCCATTTCCCACACCGCCCACTTCTCCCCACTTAACAACTCCTTTCATTAGTGTGGTACATTTATTGCAATTGATGAGCACATTTTGGAACATTGGCACACAATGTGGATTATAGTTTACATTGTAGTTTACACTCTCTCCCACTCTGTTCTGTAAGTTATGGCAGGATATATAATGTCCTTTATCTGTCTTTGCAATATCATTCAGAACAATTCCAAGACTCAAAAATGTCCCCATTTTACACATCATTTTCTCTCTTCCTGCCTTCAGCAGCTCCAGTGGTCACTGAATCCACATCAATGATATAATTTCTTCTGTTGCTAGAATCACAGTAAGTCTGTAGTAGAACACCAGTAAGTTCACTCTAGTCCATATTTTATTCCCCAATCCTGAGGATTCTGGGGTGGTGATACTCACTCCATCTCTAATTGAGAAGGGGCTTCAATCCCATATGACCAATGGATGGAACTCTCTTGCTTATAGTTGTAGACTTGGTTGGTTCCTTGGTGTGGTGCTTGTCCATTCTCACCTCCTTGTTAGTTGTCCTGGGTGAGTCCAATGAACTGAGAGCAGGTGTTGCAACTCCACTGAGGCTCAGGGCCAACCTGGCAAATGGACAACCCAGAGATTCAAGTCTCTTGGACATATATCTACCAATTTCATTGCCAACTATAGGTCCACTAAATAGGACAGAAGAAGCAAGTGTAGAGAAGTCACATCTGAGTCCCACTCTGTCACACTTGGGAAGGCACAGAACTCCAGAACTATCTGCCATGACCATATGACCTGGATGTCTCTTGTGCCCTCAGGAGCTCCACTATTTGGGGTAGTATCTACTTTGGCTATGAGATCCTACTGAGACGTGTATAAGTGTTTCCTCTCTGTTGACCTCCTGACTCATTTTGAAGTCTCTTATCCATAAAAACTCATTTGTCTTTACCATTTCCTCCTTTTATTCAAGGTCTTTTTTCCAGTTGCATCACCAACCAGTGCTTGGTAGCAATCCCTCAGTGCCAGGGATGCTCATCCCTGGGAGTCATGTCCCACACTGGGAGGATGGTAATGCCATTATATGCTGAGTTTGAGTTAGAGCTTGGCCACATTTGAGCAACATAGAGGTGCTCAGGAGTTAACTCTCAGTCACCCTACAATACCAGACTAAGTTGCAATTTCAAGAGCAAAAGCTCATAAGCATAGTTGTGAATATCAAGGGGCCATCAAGGTCATTGCCCCTGTACTTGGGGGATTGTTGCTGTTCCAGTAGCAAATGTGGCAGAGTTCCCCAGGATGGGAATTCAGTATTCTTTCAGTTGTTGTGTGATTCTCTACCCACTGTGGCAATGTCCCATGAATATTTGAAAATACTTATATACCTTATATGTATGCCCAGGTGAACTTCATCCCATGTATCTCACATTACTGACACCCCACATCAATGATGCTCCCTTGCCATAGTTGTAACCCTTTTGTGATCCACAGCTTTCTTCAAAAATGAAACCCAAGTATATTGCCAAATTCAATTAATAAGAAAATGAGATAGTAATGATAGGCTTAAACATAAGAAATAAAATACATAATAATTTAGAAAAACTATAACTAAAATAAAGCAAAAAAATGGGGTATTGAAAAAATGAAAAATACTTCAAAAAATTTTTTTTGATGTTTTGCCTTTTATCATTGTAATAACTGTTGTTCTGTATGAACAGTGGAAGTTTCTTTCATTTCTTTCTCAGGGTCTTACTTTTCTTTTCATTGTGTCTTCAAAGAAATTTTAGGTCACAATAAAGTCACATACAGAATATAAGGCACTTCCCTATACCCAACATCTCCTCTTCCTCCCTTCCCTATTAATGACCTTTCTACATGTGGATGGTACATTTGTTACAACTGATGTATGAATTTTGAAATGTAGCTACTAACCATGGTCTATAGTCTACATTATGGTTTGCATTTTAGACCATTCACTTTTATGAATTTTTGATGAAATTTAACATGGCCTGTATCCTTCATTACAACATCATGCAGAACATTTTCATTGCCCCCTAATTATTCCCTCTTCCATCTGTTTGATTTCTCCCTCCCCCTCCCCTAGGGCCCCACAGCAACCACCAGGCTTCATTCCTTGAAGGACAAGATTCATAGATACTTGTAACAACACTGAGGGCTTGACACACTAGTTTGTCCCCTCACTTTAGGAACCACTCATGTTCTTGAGAGACACCATCTCCTCTGTTTGAGAACATAACAGGCCTCCTGCTCATTATATGGGTTGCCAACACCTTCTGCTTATTGAATGGATCGCCACTCATATGGGGGTCCAACACCTTCTTGCTCATTATATGTATCTCCACCCACTGATAAAACACACTATGACAAGATGAACATTTCCACACTCCCCAGAGGCATGCCTCAGGTGTGCCCTGTGCATAACAGTCCTCTTCCAACACCCTAAACCAGTAACCATTCCTTGTCATATTGCCAAAAGCGTTTTCTCAACATTGTAGATTCAACCACATATCTGCCAATCCCCAGTGTTCATCTGTTCCCTCCCTCAACTCTACTCCCAGTTGCATGGACCACCTGACCTATCCTTCCCACCCTAGTCCTCTGTCAGCTTGCACTGCCCAAACCAGTAGTATCATTGGGAGGTGTTTGATAACTGTTTCAATCTCTGCACTTGTGATTGATTTGTTGAGGTCTTCTATTTCTTCTAAAGTCAGTGTAGATGGTTCACATGTTTCCAGGAATTTGTCCATCTTATCTGTATTTTGTAGGCTTTTGGCATACTTTTGTTCATAGCATCCTCTTATGATCTCTTTTATTTCTACAGTGTCAATGGTAATATCCCCCTTCTCATTTTAATTTTATTTATTTGTGTCTTCTCTCTTTTTTACTTTGTCAGTCTAGCTAAGGGTTTGTCAATTTTTTGATCTTCTCAAAGAACACTTTTGATTTTGTTTATTTTCTCTATTGCCTTTTTTGTTCTCAAATTCATTTATTTCTCCTCTGATTTTTACTCTTTCTTTCCTTCAGCTTGATTTGGGATTAGTTTGCTGTTCTTTTTCTAGCTCTTCCAGGTTTGCAGTTAAATCATCAATTTTAGCTCTTTCTTCTTCTTTAATGTAAGCATTGAGGGTTATAAATTTCCCTCTCAATACTGCCTTTGTGATGTCCCATTGGTTTTAATATGTTGCATTCTTATTTTCATTTATCTCAAGATATTTGCTGAATTCTCTTGCAATTTCTACTATGCAATTTCTACCCACTGATGGTTTAAGAGTGTTTTGCTTAATCTCCATGTATTTATGAATTTCCCTTTTTTCTCTCAATTATTGATTTCCAGCTTCATTCCATTATGTTCACAGAAAGTGTTTTATATAATTTCAATTGTTTTAAATTTATTGAGACTTGTCTGGTGACCCAACCTATGGTCTACTGTGGAGAAGGATCCAGGACCACTTGAAATGAATGTATATTCTGCTGTTTTGGGTGCAGTGCTCTATAGATATCTATTAGGTCAATTTTATTTATTGTATTATTCAAGTTCTCTGTTTCTTTATTTATCCTCTGTCCAGATGTTCTATTCAATACTGAGAGTAGTGCATTGAAGTCTCCAACTATTATTGAAGAGATATCTATTTCTCCCTTCAGTTTTGTAGTGTGCGCCTCATGTACTTGGGGCACTGAGGCAAGTGCATAAATATTTAGAATAGCTATTTCTTCTTGTTGAATTGCCCCTTTAATTAATTATATAATGACATTCTAAATCACTTATAACAGTTTTGAGCTTAAAATCCTTTTTTACCCCAATATTAGTATCACTTCTCCAGCTCTTTTTAGATTAGTATTTGCATGGAATATCTTTTTCCAACCTTTCACTTTTAACCTGGTTGTTTCCTTGTATCTAAAGTGAGTCTCTTGTAGACAACAGGCAGGTGGGTCCTATTTTTTAATCCATACTATCAGTCTATGCCTTTTGATTGGGGAGTTCAACCCATTAACATTGAATGTTATAATTGTAAGGGTATTACTTACATCATCCTTTTTGACCTTTGGATTTCTGTTGTCATATCATCCTATCATCTATCATTTTACCCTTTCTAATATTCTTCATTTCTACACTCTTCACCAAGGCTCTAATATATATATTTTTTCCTTTCAGGATGCAGCCCCCCTTTAGTATTTTTTGTAATTCTGGTCTTTTGATAACATATTCTACCAGTTTTTGTTTACCTGTGAAGACTTTGAACTCCCTTTCATTTTTGCAAGACAGCTTTCCCTGAAACAGAATTCTAGGTTGGCAGTTTTTCTCTCAATACTTTAAATACATCATGCCACTTTCTTCTCTCTGTGATAGTTTCTGACGAGAGATCAGCACATAATCTTATTAGGTTTCCCTTTTCTGCGATGTTTTGCTTTTCTCTTGCTGCTTTCAAAATCTTCACTTTATTTCTGATATTTGTCATTGTGAATAGTAGGTATCTTAGGGTAGGTCTATCCGTTTTTATTCTGTTTGGGGTGCATTGTTCTTCTTGGATATTGATATTTATGCCTTTCATAAGGGCAGGGAAGTTTTCAGTCATTATTTCCTCAAATATTCTTTCTGCCCCTTTTCTATTTTCTTCTCCTTCTGGGATGCCAATAATGGATATGTTTTTATGTTTCATGTTGACATTCAATTCCTGAGACTATGTTCCATTTTTTCCATTTTCTTCTCTTTCTGTTCTCCTGTCTTTTCCAGTTCAGATGTTCTGTCTTCAAAATCACTAATTCTGCCTTAAAGTTCTTAAGTGCCTTTAATGTATTTTTAATCTCATTCATTGTGCCTGTTACTTCTCTTTGTATACTTTTAAATTGTTCTTTATGCCCACCCAATGGCTTCTTAATATCCTTTATCTCTTTAGTCATATTTTCTTTCAATTCATTGAATTGATTTAGGAGTTTGATTATCATTGATTAATTGTCTGAAATTCTGAATCTCTTCAGGGTATTTGGTTTGTTCCTTTGGCTGGGCCACCTCTTCCAGTATCCTAATATGGCTTGTAACTTTTTGCTAATGTCTAGGCATTTGACATGTTGGTGAATTTACTCTGATGGTCAATTTCTTTCTCTGACCTACTGGGTTTTTTTCACAGCTTTTCTTTGATTTTTGGTTGAACTTATTCTAAGTCTTTAAAATTGTTCAACTTAACTTACCAAAATTATGCCAGGGACTCACTAATGGGTTGCAGTCTTTCTCCCAGAAAATAAAGAGAGCCATAAAAGCAGTTTGTCTCCACATAGTTTCCAGGCCAGCAGATTGTGCTCATTGCTACTCCTTTCTGCAGAGGTATATACCTCCTTTCCATGGAAGTGTATCTTTCTCAGTTTTCCTTTGTTTCTTTCTCTCTTGCCAGAACCAAGATTCAAAGTGGGTTCCACCGACCAAATTCCCCCAAGAAAATCCCTCTGACTCCCCCTCCCTTTTCCTTTGTAACAGCTGGCAGGGACATCTGCTTTCCTCTCAGTCAGCTACAATGAACCGGGGATTTTACCCCCTTTGAATATCTCTGGAATGAGGGAGGGGAGCCCTTCTCAGTGGCTGGGTCGTTTAGTAACTCACAGTTTGTTGTTTTGGTTTGTCTTCCCATCCCTCACCCTCCTGGGAGTTGTGAAGCACTGTCCTGATCTGTGGACCCCCAAAGCAGATCCCTCAGACAGCTTTTGGCTCTTTCACCATTGTTTTTGTAAGAGCACTGTGCCTTATTGCCTACTTCAATGGCATCTTCTCACAATCCCCTCTAATGTATTTTTAATCTCATCCATTGTGTCTTTCATTCCCATAAGCTTTGTTACTTTTCTTTACAGTCTTTCAAATTGTTCTTTATGCTCACCCAGTGTCTTCTTCATATCCTTTATCTCTTTAGTTATATTTTCCTTCAACTCTTTCAGTTGCTGTAAGAGATTTATGTGATTATCATGGAAAAGTTGTCTTAAATATCATGTCTTTTCGGGGTTTTTGGTTTGTTACTTTGGCTGGGTCATCTCTTCCTGTTTCTTAGAATGATAGTAATTTTTGCTGATGTCTAGGCATTTGAAAATATTGCTGGATTTACTTTGATGGTTAATTTATCTCTCTGGCCTACAGAGTTTGCTTCACAGCTCTTCTTTGATTTTTGGTTGAAATTACTCTAAGTCTTTAAAATTGCCCAGCTTAAGTTTTCAAAATAGTACCAGGTCCTCATTAATGGGGCATAACCCCACTTCAAGGAGACTGGGACAAGAGACTCCTAAAGGCAGTTTTCTCCTTGCAGTTTACCAACTGCCCATCAGTGATCATTGGTGAATCATTCCACAGAGTGTTTCTTTCAACCTCCACTTTCTTGTGATTTTGGTCTGGTCAGAGCTGCGATTCATTGTAGGCTCTGCTGGCCTAATTTATTGAATAAGAACTATTGTCTGCCTTCAATTGCATCTTCCTTCTTCCCTGGGAGCAAGATGTCCATTCCCCTCTCTCCTGGCTGCAGTGAGCCACGTTTTTTATCCAGGCTGTTTGCCTTGAGGGTATGGGATGGGTGCCATTCCTAGCCATGGAAGTTAGTAACTCACAGCTTCTTCATCTCTCTGTCCTTCACCATACTGGGGGAAGAGCAGCACTCCTCTGGGGACAGTTTTTTCCTTCCTTTGTCATTATAGTTTAGGGCATGAGAGCTGTTGAGATAATTCCCCCCTTTGGAATTGAATCCTCTAAATCTGTATTGGCACATGCCTTATCATGCTTTCATGTCCTCTGAAAAAGCTGTGTTATCATATACCATTAGTTATGTCCATGGAAGCTTCTTGGAAAATCTCTCATAATATACTAGAGCTTAAGTGCTATGTATGTCCAATGTGGTGTCTCTACAGTGCAGCCAGTTGTCATAGATGTTTTAATCTCCCTCTAGTAAAGGGACATAGTTTCATGTGCAGATGGCTGAATTTCTCTTGATTAGACCATATTAAAGTGCAAATGTAGATTCGATTCATTTTGTAATTCACAGATTCATATAACAACTTCAGCAATCAATGTTACTGTTGCTATTGTTGTAGAAAAGTGCTTATATGAAGCTACTCTTTCCTCATAGTTCTTTTCAAGACAACTAGTAAAACCCCACTGAGAAAACAAGGCAACTATAGTTCATTTAAAATATAAAGTAAACTAGTCAAAAGAAATAGTAACATCAATGTTGAGTTTTGAATGAAATGAAAAAGTTTGATGAATGATAAAGGGTGATAAAAATGCCAGCAATGAGGAGAAAATTTTTGGCAGAGTAAATATAATAGCTCATGAGAGGGCCAAGAGGTTAGGAAAACATAGTGCATTTAGGAAATGATGAAGAAGTCCTATTAAAATAAATATAGGGAATCTCTTTAAATGGTATTATTTTCTGCTGGATTGTAAGTGGTCCATTTTAATCTCGTCACATACCTCCTTCTTTCAGACAAGAAGTTAGTTTGGACATTGAGGCAAATACGAGATAGAAATCAGAAATCTATGTGCTGGAAATGAAAATCTATTTTCTGGGACTTGGAACATCAATACTTGGAGGATTGTCCCATGGAGAAGGCCAGGTTCTCTTTTATCTGAAAAGATATTACCAAGTTAATGTATCCCAGAAAACACAGTGTAATGGTTTGAGGGGACAAGAAACAATGAAAAGTCCATAAGGGGCAACAAAGTGCTGAACGGGAATGGAGATTGAAGAAAAAGACAAATGATTTAAATTGTGGGAAGGAATCCAATATAGCAAGAATGGGAGACATGTCTGGACTTAGCAATTTTTAAAAGTTAGTTGTAAGAGAAACTTTTTGAGGAGTTTGGTTTAGCCCAGAGTGATTGTGCTACTAATGAAGTCCTGGTCCTATCCTTTTCGTAATGGATGAATAGGTTCCCAAGATTCTGATTAGCATTGGAAGCAGTTGAAGTTACAAGTGAAAGTCTGTCCTCTGGAAATTCTACCCGAGACCTGGGTTTTGACGATAATTTTATAGTAATAACACTCTTTAATACTGAGAGTAGAAAATTTGTTCAAATGTACTCTTGCTTTTCATATGTACTATACATTGTCAAAGTATGTTCAACTCTGCAATGTCTCTTGGTTTCCTAGCATTCCTTTTTGTTCTAATTAATATAATTTGAGTTGCAGGACATTTAAAAATTATTATTTATGGCCTATTGCCTTCAGATATTGTAAAGAAAAAATTACAATAAAACTTTTTCTGTTAAAATAATTGAAAAATAATCAAGCAATTATGAAAATTTGGTTTCATGAAAGGGACATGAGTAAGTATGAGATTTACAGTTCCCTTATGATATAACCTCTTTTTATATTTAATGACTTTTTCCCTAGCATATTCTTTCTTACATCAAATAAAGTGAACCATTTATTCTCCTCTTAGTTTTCCAGCCCATTTCTAATTTCATGCCTTTGCTTATGCTATTTCCTTAATCACAATATTCTCTCTGTGGTATGTTCCCATTTATTCATCACTATTATTCAAATGCATCTCAAGTGTAATATGGTCTATAAAGTCTTTCTTAACATTTCTGTTCATATCTTGGTTTTATTTTCTTCGATTCTCTCTATTACTTGTATATCTGAGAGCATGCTAAAGCAAATGGGGAATCCATGGTAAAATTTTTTCATTTATGGTAAATGTTGTGAAGTACCAGGTTTCAGAACCCCAGATGTATAACTTATTCCCCCAAAGGTTTGGGGTAGGTTCCCCAGATATCAGATTTTGAGGATTGCTTTATGTGTAGAGCAAAATCTTACTCAAGGGTGCACCTCTTCCCTGTGGCCTGCATCAATGACTTATTGACGGATAAATATAGCCAACCCACTTACTTCAACTGAAGACAACTTTGAAGTTTCATCTGAGCTTAATAGTTCCTTGTAGATCAGCTGCTGATCCTTTGATTGTGATACTATTGTAACACAACTCCTTCCCCAGCCGAATCCTGCTTCCTCCCTTTACTTCTACAGGTATTAATCCTAAAAATATATTCCAATATATACCCTGCATGTTCATCTGAGTCATGTGCTTCCTAGAAAATCTAGACTGTATTATCTCCTTTCAAAAATATTTATCAAACTTTTTGTAAGGCAATTATTCACTGCTTTATATGCAAGATACAGTTTTAAGTGTGATTGAAGTAACAAAGAAGAAACAGAAATTGCCCCTTCTCTCAAGGATCTAGGATGAGAAGTGAATTAAGAATATGCCTAAAAGGCACCAGGTGATCAAGATATACTCAGATAAATTACATGGGGATGAAGGCATGCCCATGGATTTATGTATTTCCTATCTCCATGAAGAGATGTTTAGCTTCTTTAAGGCATGGGTATTTTTTTTAAATACTTTATTCTACCCTGTTATTTCCAGTGACATGAGCAATACTGACACTCAGAGCACAGCTGTAGAATTGATTCCATGTTAAATATTTCTAAAAAAAAAATTCACACCAAATTTTCAACAGAAGCTTCCTCACACCATGATTTAGAATAACTATGAATTAATCTGCATATCCAGGGAATCAATTTGTCCTTGGGTTTATTTATTACAAGAAAACAAGAAATTATAGCCAAATAACCCTGAGGCAGAAATGTTAGTGCTAACGCTTGTAAAAAGTGCATAGGTTCAAGCTGAAAGGAACAGCATTTACGATTTTGAAGACTTTGGTGGATTGATTCAGCTTTCTAGACAGGAAGGTAACCTCCTTTCCCTATTTACAATCATACAGAAACTATCTTATTCTGTATTTTTCTGATTCTAATTTGGTTCATCTCTAACATAACGTCTCTGCAAGTAAAATGCGCAAGACCATTATTTATCTATTTTCCACAGCAAGTTGTTTAAGAAATTTTTAGATGGTTATAGGGGTCACAAATAGCTTAGTATAAATTAAGAAATGCTGTATATTAATGTCTTGCAGCATTGTCTTATTTAACCTAAAAAATCTGGTTTAGAGAAAACACTTTGCAGTGTGATTCAAAAAAGTATAAAAGGAAAATAAAGAATTAAACAATATAAGAATGTATTGCTAAGTAACTGTTTTTGGATTATTGATAGACAAATTTAAGATAGTCAAAGTAGACAATACTATTAACACTAATTTATAAAGAACTTTATTTCACTAAACTTTGATGTTTACTATAAATTAGTTTCACATTTAATATCATTTTATCAATGTGATGAAGAGGATATAAACTTATTTATTTCAGGAGAGCTAAAACATATCTCAAATCTAGGCCAAAAAAAACAAATAGTGATTATTATGGATTTTAGTGGTGAAATAAAAAAGAAGAAATGACAGAACAAAGGTAAGTTTCAAATCCCCCAAGGTGAGAGCATCATGATCATATATTCACCTCCATATCTAAAATTTCATAAACATTTGAATTTGTTCCCACCATTTCCACCCCAAAATCCCTGCTGTCTTTTCAATTGCTTTTAAAATTCTTTTAATTAAAGGAGAACAATTGATTAATGACTTATGAGGAATTCATTTTTTTTAAATGTCAAAACATATCATTTACAAAGAAATGATTTTATAAGCTCAGATATGAATGTCTACATTTCCCTTTCATTCTGTCAGACTTGGCTTCTACAGTAAAAATAGTGGGTTTTTTTTCTTACTAAATTCACCAAAACCATCTTAAAGGAAGAGATTATTACAAAAGCAGTGTTTCAAAAGTATAAATGACAATTTCATGCACATTGTGTTATATTCCTACTTACCTTTTGCTCGTTGTGAATCTTGACTCCCCACTGAGAACATGACTTCCTTTCACGCCCCTTTCAAAAGCTGGTGTTTTTCTCACACATTCTTGACACCATAAATCCTAGAGAACTATGAAATGCTCTTCTTTGCAGAATCCAGACCTTTCTCCTTTTTCTTCTGCATTGAATTTCAGGGCATGGAGCTATATAAACCATACTCCTTTTTGTATTCATCAGCTCACTACCTGGTCACCAAATACCTCCTATGACATGCATGCAAAAGTACACACACACCAGGGCTTCTTAAAGACCTCTAAGTTACTTCCATCTCCTCACTATTACTGCTATTAATATTATAATTCTTGTTTTATACATTCATGTCAATGATCCTTCAAATCACCGGGATTCTCATTGTCTTGATTTCTTTTCCTCCACTGATCTTAATCCCTATTTGAATCAATCTATCATCTCTTCAGTTCTTAAACTGACCTAGGCATTGATATAGTAAATAGCTGTAACTCCTTCCTGACCAAAAGATAAATGTATGCATTAACTCTCCAAACAAACACCACCTTCTAGCTTTCCAGAACAGTTTCAACATCTTTGACCTCACTAGTACCTACAATTCAATGTTACTGCCAAATTTTCATTGAGACTCCTCCTCTCATGTCCTCTTCTTACAGTTTACACACCATGGTTCATCCTTAAATACCATAGCACGATCATTTAATGTCCTTTCTCTTTCTTCTTGTTGGACAAAAACTCAACACTTCATTTACTTCTACATAGCTGAATGCAGCTGGAGGAAAAAACACTGAAGATGAGTGTTTGGTCTACTTTAAATGTATGCCATTTACATCAAGTGGAGTGTTATTGGCTCCTGGCAACTTTACTAAATTTCCCGGCTCCAATCAGGCACCTGTTGTCCTAAACAATTATTTCATTGCCTTTTTTATTCTCCTCAAATCTCCAACATTACTCTCAATTCTCACATTTGATGATTTTGCTTTTCCTTACACTGAGGAAAGAAAAATACTTAGAAGATTGCTTTAAATGCTTCTACTATCACATCTCTCCAGGGAACTGGGTCTCTATGCTATATTGTTCACACTGTCTTATTTCTCTGGATGAAATATTCGGTGTCTTATATAAAATGAACACTTACTTCCATTTGGGATTGATTCCATTCTTATCTTTTCAAAGTTTTCATTCTGGCAACATTTCTCTTACTCTCTCTATACTCCCCTTCATATTTTTTTCTTTCTAATGAATGTTTTCTATTAGCACAAAATATGTTCTAATTCATCCTATCACCAAAATATATAATAAAATCTCTCTTGACCTTAGGGTACAGTTTGGATCTCACCACTGAAATCCTGAGGTATATATCAACTGACTTTTTCACACTGACACTTAAGTTCCTAATAAGCATTTCAAACTTAACATGTCAAAAAACAAACTTATGATTTTTACCAGCAAACTTGCTTCTTCTGCTATATTTGCCATTGCAGTAATGATAGTGACTGATGACAAAAGCTTAGCCTCACTATGAACTTTTTCTCCATAATACCCTATTTTAGTTTCCTAGGCTGCTTAAGCAATTACAACGAAGTAGTTTACATTAAAACTTGGAATTTATTAGCTTACAGTTTTGAATCTGAAAGAAAGTTGTTTAGAAATCATCGAGGTGATTATTTCTCCTTGAACACTGTGGCATTCTGGGGCTGGCTGCCAGCTATCTTTGGACCTTCATTTGTCAGTTGGTAAGGCACAATTGTGTCTATCTCCTGGTTGGTCCTTTCTCTTCTGGGTTCTATTTATTTCAACTGGCTGCTTCTTCTATGACTTTCTTTCTCTGACTACATTTCATTCTGCTTATAAAGGACTCCAGTAACAGGATTAAGACCCATCTTGAATGAGGAGGAACACAGCTTCTTAAATGAATAACCACATCACAAGGTCCTACTTAAAATGGGTTCATACACACAGAGAAATGAATTAAATTGAATAAAATGTTTTTCTGGGGTGCATACAGCTTCAAACCACCACACTCCACCCTCTTGACACCCTAAAAACAAGTTCTTTATATATGAAAAATACATTCATTTCATCATAATATCCCCAAAACTTTAAACAATGGTACAAATTCTCATCAAAATGAGTTACGGGACCAATTCTCCTGTGGATGGATCTATGAAAAAAGAGTTATCTCCTTTTGATACACAATAGAGAGACAGGCCTAGGGAAAACACTTCCATTTGAGAAGGGGGGGAATTGGAAGGTCATGGATTCCAAACAATTCTGAATTGATATATTCAGATGTGGAAAGAGATTTGGAATTGGGTAATTGGGATAATGGTAGAGACTAAAAATTGTGAGGTGCTTGATAGAAAAGGCATAGATTGCTTTGAAGAGACTGTTGGTAGAAATATGGATGCTAACAGTATTTCTGATGAGGCCTTAAGTAGAAACTATAATTATGTTTCTACTGTATGATATATTCCACTAGATTTCGTAATCTATGGAATGATATTTTTGTCCTTGGGTCTGATAAAGTGGCAGTCACACACCTTTCATGTGCTTGCCCAGCATGCTCACCTCAAACATTGGGATGAAATTTCCATACTCTCCAAACATCAGGATGGTGACCACATTCTCTGCAAATGGGGGACACAATCTTCACCCTCTCTGAGCACTGAGGTGGCAGTAGTCTTCTTGAAGAACTGAGTGGAAGGCCCACCCTCTCCAGGCCCCGGGGCAGTCTAACTTTCTCTGCACGCCCTCTTGGCACAAGAAAATGTCTTCTGGTCAGACTTCACGTTCCATGGTTCTGTCCTTGAAGTTATTTTTCCTTCAATTTGTCCCTTTTATTCCAGGCTGGAAGAAGTTACATTCAAAAGTCACAAAAACTTGTTCATTTTGTATGTAGTACATGGAGTCCAAACCATCAGACAGCAGGATTTTCTTCAGATCCTTCCTGTCCTAGATGGCTGTACCATCAGTCATGACTTGCATGGAAATAGTTGACTGGTTCTATATTCACTTAAAACCCTCACCTGTACAATTCTCAGGGGGGTATGGTACCCTGTAATTTGGAATTTTCCAAAACATCAATTTTTGATTTCTTTGGATGCAGGAGTTCAGTTCTCAGTTCATCCCCTTCCTTTCTCAATTCATCATAAGTTGTAAGGAGAAATCAGGTGGAACTTTTCAAATTCACCTTGGAAATCTCAGCCAAATATCTAAGATCTTTTTAAGTTCTGCCTTCCAACTGACATTAGAACTCAATTTGCCAAGTTCCCTGCCATTTTAAAACAAGGATCACCTTTCCTCCAGTTTCTAATAACATACTTATAGTTTCTACTTAAGACCTCGTCAGAAGTACTGTTAGTGTCCATATTTCTACCAACAGTCTCTTCAAAGCAATCTATGCCTTTTCTGTCAAGCACCTCACAATTTTTACAGTCTCTACCATTACCCCAATTACCCAATTCCAAATCTCTTTCCACATTTTTGGTATTTACAATAGTAGCACTCCCCTCTCCTGGTACTAAAATCTGTTTTAGTTTCCCAGGCTGCTGAGGAAATATCATAAAATGAATTGTCTTAAACAAAGGGAATTTTTAGCTTACAGTTTTATGTCTAAAAGAATGTTCATATGAAGGCATCATCAAACCAATGCTTTCTCCCCAAAGAATGTGGCATTCTGAAGCCGGCTGCTAGAGATCCTTGTCCTTAGTTTTTCACATGGCAAAGCACATAGTGACATCTCCTTGTCTCTTCCTTCTCTTCTGGTTTCCTTTGATTTCAGCTTCTGACAGCTTCCTCTGTGACTTCCTTTTTCTATATACATTTCACTCCACTTACAAAGAACTTCAATAACAGGATTAATACCAATCCTGATTGCAATAGGGCACAACTTCTTAACTGAAGTAACCTCAAAAAAATGTCCTACATATAATGGGTTCACAGTGACAGGAATGGACTAAATAATGTTCCTGCTGGTGTGAACTTTATATACACAGGACCTTTTGAAGATGTTATTTTAAGTTAAAGTGTAGACATACTGAATCAGAATAGGTCTTAATCCAGTTTACTGGAGTCCTATATAAACAAAAGAAATTCAGACATAAAGAGAGAAAGCCATGGGGAGGATCTGGGATCTGGAAGTCTAAACAACCAGACAATAAAGGAGAGGACATCACCATGTGATGGAAAAGCCAAGATGCTGGAGGATTGCCAGTCAGCCAGAACACTAGTACACCAGAAGGAAGCAAGCCTTCAAGTCTCTGAAGCCATGAGCCAATAAATTTCCATTGTTTAAGCAAACTCACTGTGCAGTATTTGTCATATGAGCAGCTTGGGAGACTAAGGCACTTCCTCCCTTGCTCATTCTGCTCTAGTCTCACTTATCGTCTGGTAATTTTTGGAAAATAGCAGCTGTGGTCTTGCAGCAAGCTTTTGCTCCTCTCTGGAATAATAATATATCATATTTACAGAGTTCTTTGGAAACATGGAGAAAATTTTTTACTCACTTTGCTGACTATTTTTTTGTTGTTGTTGTTGTTGTTACCTGGAATTGAGGGAGTGATGGTGTGGGCAGAGGAATAGAATAAGAAAGACTGAAAGAGTTAAGAATTTGTAGTGACCCTAAGACAATAGGCATGGACATTTTCTAAGCAACCTACAACTAAGAGTCCCATATAATACCCTGTACTAAAACATTACAATATGTACATCTTCACTGACATTTCACATTAAGACATAGGTCCTTCATTTCTGAAGACCAACTCCTCAGTTGATTGTAGATGTAATCAGACATAAATCCAATTGACTTACTTATGAATGTCCTCACAGTAACAAATCAGGCTAGTGCTTGCTTAGCGAAAAAACTCAATGTCAAAACTTTTTTCTTTTTTAGAACACCAAAAGGGTACATTTTATTTTTCACATTTGAATATAACATGAGTATGCTTTCAATACCACTGCACATTTGTTTTCACAGAATTCCCAGAACAACCCTGCAAGGCTGATATTACCCTTTTCCAGTTCATGTTGACACCATTATATAGGTTTACACAAAAATCATGAAGAGATTATAGAGCTCCTGTAGGCTCACCTCTAGCCCAGCCAATTCTCCCATATTTTAACATTTTGCTTTAGTGGAGGACCTTTGTTTTAAGTAATGCAACAATGTTATTATATTTATACTATTAAATATAGCCTAGAGTTTATATTAGGGTTCACTATTTGTGATTCACACTTTTATGCTTGATAGTTTTTAATATTTTTACTCTGGTAACAAACTTAAAACCTAAAAGTTCCCATTTAACCACATTTGAACATACAATGTTGTGCTGCTGATTATGTTCTCAAAGCTGTGCTACTGTCTCCAACATACATTACCAAAACTTATAACCCCAAACAGAAAGTTAGCTTTGATACCCCAAAATCAGAACTGGTAAACTGTATTGAAGTTTTTTACTCTATGAATGTGCATATTCTTGTTATTTCCTTCCAATGAGATCATACAATATTTGTCCTTATCTGTCTGGTTTATTTCACTCAATAAAATGTCTTCAAAGATCATCCAAGTTGGTATGTGTATTAGAACTTCATTCCTTTTTATGGCTGAATAATATTCCATTGTATGTGTATATTTCATTCATCAATTCATTGCTTGGTGGATATTTGGGTTATGTTCATCTTTTAGGAGTTGTGAATAATGCTGCTATGAACATAATGTGTATATATTCATTCAAGTTCCTGCTTTCAATTATTTTGGGTAAATGCCTGGAAGTGGGATTGCCAGGTCACATGGTAATTCTATATTTAACTATCTGTTGACTCTCCAAACTTATGCAGTGGTTGCACCATTTTACATCCACAACAATAATGAATGAGGATTCTTATATCTCCATATGCTTCCAAACATATTATTTTGCATTTTAAAAATAGTAGTCATACCAATGCATATGAAATGGTATCTCACTGTGGATTTGATTTGCATTTTCCTAATGGCTAATGATATGGAGCATCTTTTCATGTGCTTCTTGTTCATTTGTATATCTTTTCTGGATAAATATTTTATCAAGTGCATTGCCCCTTTTTAAATTGGGTTGTTTGAATTATTATTGTTCTTATACATTCTAGATATTAAACAATTGTCAGTTGTGGTTTCCAAATATTTTCACCCATACTGTATGTTGTCTTTTTACTTAAATTACACAAAGACATCTGATGCTCAAAATTTTTTATTTTAATTTTCCATTGACACATTATTTTATTTTGTTGCTGATGCTTTTGGTATAATATCTAAGAAATCATTGCCTAACACAAGGTCCTGAAGATGTTTCCCTATGTTTTCTTCTGGGAGTTTTATAATCATGGTTCTTATATTGAGGTCTTTAATCAATTTTTAGTTAAATTTTGGAAGTGCAAACTAGGGACTACCTTAATTCTTTTGCATATGCAGACCTAGTTTTTCCAGCACCATTTGGTGAAAAGACTATTTTTTCACCATTGAGTAGACTTGGCAGTCCTGCCAAAAATCAATTGGACATATATGTGAGGGTTGTTTTCTGAACTTTCATTTTATTCCATTGGTTTATGTCTGCCTTTGTGCCAGCATCATGGTGTTTTGATTGTGTAATTTTAAAACAAATTTAAAATTAGAAGATTTAAGTCTTCCTACTTTGTACTTCAATTTCAAGATGGTTTTTGCTATTTGGGGTCCCTTAGCCTTTCATAAAGTTTTGATGTTTGGCTTCTCTATTTTCTGCACAGAAGGCTATTGGGATTTTGATTGTGATTGCATTGAATCTGCAAGTCATTTTATATAGAACTGATATCACAATAATAGTTTGGCTTTAAATCCATAAACAAAAGGAATAAATGGTGTTCCATTTATTTAGGACTTCTATGGTTATTTCCAGCAATGATTTTAGCTTTCCATCTATAAGAACTTTAAACTCTTGGTAAAAAAATACATTTGCTAGTTCTTTCAGTTTATAGCATGGTGCAAATCTATTTCTTTATTGATCTTCTGAGTAAATATCCATTTTTGAAAGTGGTGTATTGAAGTATCCTCCTTTTAATGTAGTACCAATTTTTCACTCTTCAGATCTTTCAATATTTGCTTCATACGTGTTGGGTCTCTGCCATTGTGGGGCATATATGTTTTAATTAAAGAAGATTTAGAGTATGTAAATATTACGCTGAGAATATTAGGGATATCCACATATCCCACTACATCCCCCTCCCACATTTTCCCCCACTAATGACATCTTTCATTAGTGTGGTACATTTGATACAATTGATGAACACATACTGAAGCATTGCTATGTACCATGGTCTATAATTTACATTATGGTTTACACTTTGCACCACACAATTTTATAGGTTTTAACAAAACATATAATGTCTGGTATCTGTCATTGCAATATTATGCAGAACAATTCCAATGTTCCATAAATGCCCCATTTTATACCTATTCTTCCTTCTCCCTCCACTTAGAGCCTCTGGTGACCACTGTCTTTATGTCAATATTACAAGTTCTTCCATAACTAGAATAATAAGACTACCTTAGTTCACAGTTGCATCCTCCCTTTAGGTTTGTTCATTCTTGTATCTTGAGGATTTGGGGATGGTGATGCCCACTCTGCTTTTGATCGAGAGGGGGCTTAGATCCCATGGGGCAGAAGGATGGAACTTATTTATAATTTTAATATTTATAATTGTTATGCATTCCTGATGATTTGACCCCTTTATCAGTATGCAGTGACCCTTTTTGTCCATCATAACAGGTTTTGACTTAAAGTGTATTTTATTTTATATTACTACAGCTACCCTAGCGTTTTGTTGTTGTTGTTATTATTAGCATGATATATAATTTTCCATCCTTTCACTTATTTTTTTAAAGATTTATTTATTTATTTCTCTCCCCTCCCCCCCCACCCCAGTTGTCTGTTCTCTGTGTCTATTTGCTGCGTCTTCTTTGTCTGCTTCTGTTGTTGTCAGTGGCACGGGAATCTGTTGTGTCATCTTACTGTGTCGGTTCTCCGTGTAGGCAGCGCCATTCTTGGGCAGGCTGCACTTTCTTTCGCGCTGGGCGGCTCTCCTTATGGGGTGCACTCCTTGCACATGGGGCTCCCCTATGCGGGGACACCTTGCGTGGCAGGGCACTCCCTGCGTGCATTAGCACTGCGCATGGGCCAGCTGCACACAGGTCAAGGAGGCCCGGGGTTTGAACCGTGGACCTCCCATGTGGTAGATGGACGCCCTAACCACTGGGCCAAGTCTGCCGCCTATCCTTTCACTTTCAACCTCTTTGTGCCTTTGAATTTAAAGCGAGTCTTTCTCTAAAGAACATATAGTTGGGTCATGCACTTAATCCATTTTGCCAAACTCTGCCTTTTAATCCATTTACCTTTGACATAACTGCTTATAATGAAGTTTTTTTCCCCTGCCATTTCGCTATTTGGTCTTTGTAAGTCTTGAATATTTTTTACTCTCAATTCTTCTTTTAAGGCTTATCTGAATATTTATTTGAGTATATGTTACTTCTCATTTTTTTTCCTGTATACATTTCTTTGTGCTTAAGATAAGGTTTAAATTTAAAGTCTGAAATCTATAAAAATCATGTTTGGTTTGATGCCAACTTAACTTCAATAGGATACTGTTTCTATAAACTTCTAACCCCTCACTTTTTTTTATTGTAGTTGTTACAAATTATATTTTTGTACATTGTACATCCCAAACCATAGATTTATCATTACTTTCTATGCTTTTGCATTTTAGAACTTGGAAGAAGTAAAAACAGGAGTTACATACTGAAAAACATAGTAGTACCAGCATTTAATTACCCATATGGTTACCTTTACCAGAGGTATTTATTTCTATTTGCTGCTTCACTCCCCTGTCTAGTGTCCTTACCTTCTAGTTTGAAGAACTCCCTTTAGCACTTCTTTTTAGGAAGTGCTAGAGGTAACAAATTCCCTTATCTTTTGTTTCTCTGATAATCTCTCCCTTATTTTTAAAGACATATGATCAGATACAAAATTTGGGGTTGGAAATTGTTTTCTTTCAGCACATTAAATATTTAATTCCACTGGCTTCCTCCCTCCATGGTTCCTGAGGAAAAATTGGCACTTAATCTTATCAGAGTTGAACATAACATGTTGCTTTTCTCTCACAGCTTTCAGAATTCTCCCCTTGTTTTTGTATTTAAAAGTTTGACCACTATGTGTTTTGCATGAACCTGTTTGAGTTTAAACTCTTTGGGGTTTGTTGGGCTTCTAGCTTGTCCATTTTCCCAACTTTCATTAAATTTGGGGAATTTTTCTCCCATTATTTCTGACCTTTTTTCTCTTCCTTTTCCTTCTGGGACTCCCATAATGCACATATTGGGGCACTTGATGGTGTCTCATGATCACTTATGATCTGCTCACATTTTTCATTCTTTTTCCTTTTTTCTCCTCAGCTTGAATCATTTCAGTTGTCTTGTCTTTGAGTCTATTGATTCTTAGTCTCTATCAGTTCCAATCTGCTGTTGAAACCTGGTAAAGAGTTCACTTTCAGTTATTGTTATCCTCAACACCAGTATTTCTATTTACTCCCTTTTGAAAATTTCTATCTCTTTCTTGAGATTATAATATTGTTAATTCATTGTTTTCCTGTTATCCTTTAGTCTACCTTTGTTTTTCCTTCATCTCTGAGTTTATTTGAGATTGTTTTTCTAAAGTCTTTTTCCAGGATATCCAACATTTGGTGCTCTCCATTCTTTTGTTTCTTGATTTGATTTTGTTCCTTTGGGTGGATTATCATTTCTTGTTTCTTTGTTTGTCTTATAATCATTTGTTGCGTATTTTTAAATATCTCTGTGATTTAGTCCCTGAGCTGTCTCTTACTTCAGTATGTATCCAGCTAGTAATATGATAGAGATTTCCTTGAGTGCATGAAATTAACCAAAATAAACTAACCAATGCAAAAACGACCATGTTCAATCTTTGCAAATTGGCTCTGTGTTTGTTGGTGATCTCCTTCAGAATTTATCTCCCTATAAAAGAGAACAGCCTGAGACAAATGTGCAGTCATCTCCATCCTTTCTGTGCCTGTATCTTGCCTTGGGTTGATGCATTTTTGTGGTCTTAGTAATTCCCCCAATTACAGGAATTTGAATGACCTCTCTACTCCCTATGAAATAGACATCCTTTCCTCCCTGGGACTTAAAGCCAGTAATCCTTTGTCTTTGGCTACTTCGACTTAATTGTTTCTTACATTGATTTAGCTGCCCATAAGCTGCTTCTGCCAGCATGGCAATTTCTGTGAGGGTGAGTCAGAGATGAGCTTCCTGTTTCAGTCTTTCATGTTGCCACCTAATAGACTAGCAGTGACATACAGACATCTCACTCAGTATACACAGATGTGTTACTATACTCTTCCTGGTAGATGGCACAGACCCACAATGGAAGCACAGTCTGAGAGGGATCAGGGGATATGCCAGCAAGGGTGCCATGACCTTCTCCTACCAATTTTGAAAGTTGTGTTTTCTTAATTCAGGCCTTGCCCAGTTATTGCAACCTTTTAACTCTTTTTGGAATTCTGAGGAAGATGGCTCTGCCAGATTGGCTAGTTACACAAAGATTCTGTAGGGGAAGGTTTATTAGTCAGGCAAAGGGGTGCTGATGCAAAATATCAGAAACTGGTTGGTTTTTATAAAGAGTATTTACTTGGTATAGGATCTTATAAATACCAGGACATAAAGCATAAATTACTTCCCCTACCAAAGTCTATTTGGAGTAAGATGGCTTCCAATGTCTGCTAGGGTTCAGGCTTCCTGGGTTCCTATGTTCCTGGGGTTTGCTTCAAGTTTTCTTCCTTCCTGGGGCTGGCTTCTCTTCCCTCTGCATGCTCCCAGGGCTCCAGTTTAAGTCTTCAGCATCAAACTCCAAAATCAAAACTCCAACATTAAAAGCCCCAACTCTGTTCTTTGCCATGACTTTTTTCTTGTTGGGTGGGGACTCAATGCCCTAATCATAACTCATTCATGCCCAGGTACAAATCAAATTAAAAGCATAATTCAGTATTTCTTTTTGGAATTCATCAATTATATCAAACTGCTACAGAAGGGTAATTTGGAAAGTCCTTTGCTGCCATCTTGGTTGACCAGAAGCCAACAATATTTGGTTTTCTTCTCACAAATCAAAGTAGATAAAGCAGTTTTGTCATTGAAAACCAGGTCATATAGGAGGTACAAATAATCTGGATTTGTCTTCAGTCATTCAGAGTTCCTAAATAGTAATTTGGTTTTTCTTTTCTTGTAATGACAGTGTATTTTGGAGAGAGAAGGCTTATTCATTAATTGAGCAAGAATATAGCACATAGATAATGTAATCATAATCTTATCATGCACAGCAAACTGATGTCATGACTTCCAATAAATTTATTGGAACTAATTTATCATCAGTGAAATATAGGTCAGACCATTTCTCCTGAATGATAAATGATTACATTTTTACATTTGAAAGAGTGTAGAGGAGGCATTTTCTGCACATTTGGTAACACTTATGCTTTGTAAAATGGTTAATTTAAGGTGAATTTTAAAATTATGATTCTGGAAAAGTGTAGTTTCAGAATATAAAGAATGTTCTCATTAAAAGTTAGAGAAGCATATCATACCATTTTGAAATTTAACATGAATTATTTAAAGTATTTATAGAGCCTCATAGTCACTATTCTATTGCCTGATCTTATATAAGAATCTTCCAGCTTAAATTAAATATTAAAAAATTGTATTTTTACCTCAACGTTGTCAGTTTCCTCAAAAGTTTGATTAGTTTAGTAGTTGTAATTTTAAGGTGCAGATGGTGGAATAGACTATAACAATTGTTTACTGCTCACACTTTATCTAGAGTTTTAAGTTCAAATGTTACCTATAAAAAGGGGTAATTAGTCTGTTCTATTTTATTGCTGTTAAGGAAAAGAAACTATATCAGTTAACTACCAAGTAGACACTACTCTAGACTAATATCTTGGTATTTTAACTTATTCTTCCTTTCAAACTCCAAGTCAAGAGTTCAAAAAAGTGAGAAATGTCACCTTCCTAAATATTATGGTCTAATTATGTTACTACAGTGAAGTTTATTGGTTCAGTTAATCAACAGATATGGATATCATTCTTTATAAAATTATATGTGGTGGAAACAAGGTTAATACTAATTTAATATGCATTAATGATATGATTGAGTGCATTCAGAGAGGAGAGAACTGTAATCTAAGTAAAATGGCATTTTCTGATTTGTTTAAAAGATTTAAAATAGGGACATGCTCAAAACATGTTTTCCTTCACATATCCAGCAGTGTTGACAAGTTGAAAATGTATAATTCTAATTATTTTCCATTAAGACATGTGTTATTTTGACAGCAATTTCACAGTCATGTCAAGTACAATTACCTGGCTCTAGAAAAGAACTTCTTTCTCCCAAACTACACATTTTGCCATAACTAAAAAGAATAATAAACACATTTATTTTAATTAAAAGCACACACTAAGTATTCGGTGTCCAAAATAATTTTCAAATCTAAGAAGAAAATTAGTATCAAGTATGAACTTAATTATTTTATATTTCTTCATTAGGGTCACATAAGCAACACGGCTTAATTTGCAGAGTCATTGAGATATTTCTGCATAATTTTTCCTATTCTGGAGATATGAAAATAGAGAATCCCAAGGAAGATGTTTAAATTGAAATGATCAACATTTCACATAAACTGGTAATGTCATTAGCATTTTTGGAGATTAATTATATTAATGGTTATAATTAGAATAATTTGATCTTTTGCATTAATATAATTGGAGTTTACTTATAATGTTTTAGTCTGTTTTTTTAATTCTGCCAACTGTGAAATGGAAGAAAATGTCAATAATAAGAACACAGCAGAATTTGCATAGTAATAGTAAGAGCTACATCATGCCAAATAAATCTTGAATTAGCTCACGAGTTGAATAAATTCATGAGGTTTGTACTCTGAAATTTATTTTTTTAATCCATATATACCATGAAAGATTGATTAAGACAGCTGCATTTTTTAATTCAAATAAGATCAGCTGTGGGCAGAGAAGGCAGAAGCAAAGAAAAAAAATGCTTCAGTGATTTAAGTGAAGTGAAAAAAATCAAAGGAAAGCACAATGAAATCATCATGGAAAACACACATTACATGTAAATTCATTCATTTTTGAAAGCAAATTTTTCTTATTTGCTTTTCAGTGTGTCTAGCATAGTTAATAATATATATGTATATATATCCCTGAATGAGGACATCAGTAGAATTTGTTCATTTAAAACTACCATTTGGTCTCCTTTTAGGTAGTGATAAGGGCTAGTTATACAATGAAAGGCAAAACAGACATGCATATTACTTACTCTCCTGCACCTTAGTGTTTAGTTAGGTAGAAGTATTATACACATGAAAATAAATAAATATTTTATATTTTATAAATACATAATCAGAGTTTGTGTTAGAGAATAATGGAGAGACTCTAATTAGGAGGGCAATGCCTGTTAATTATTAAGTTATTGATAGGTTAGCTATAGTTATTATTGCTATTATTATAATATTCACTATTGTAATGGTTAAGGATATTTTATTAAGATAAAACTCTAATGACTGATCTTCATTGAGGGCTTACAATATTCTTTTAAGTCTTCTAAATGCTTTATATATATTAACTCATTTAATCCTCAAAACAAATCTATGAGATAGATGATATAATTAACCCCATTTCATAGGTAAAGAGAGTAAATAACCTGTCTAAGGCCACGCTGGTAGTGAAAGACTGATCTAGGATTGGAGTGCAGTTGCTGTGACACCAGAGCCCATATTTAAGCACAATGCTATACCACCTGTTATAGCTCACTTACATTGAGATGTGGAAAGTACTGAACCTAGCCTAGTGTAGAGAAGAGCACATCTGGAATGGAGCTGGAATGTCACAGCTATGGGTGTCCAAGAGAGTAGCTCAAGGTGGGGGCCAAGGCATGGTCAGAGGCAGATCATGTGGGATTCTAGAAGCAAAGAGAAGCCATGAAAGCAATCTCAGTGGGCCAGTAACCATTTCTCCTTCATGGTTACCCTGTTTGCTTTGTTTTGCTTTGTTTAATCCTTTTGAATGTAATGCAAAGAATAAATCAGAATGGAGCAAGAAAAGAAGTAGGCATACCAGTTCATGGGCAATTGCTGTAATTCAGAGAAAGATGGTGATGTTGTGTACTGGGATGGTAGCAGCAGAAATGTGGAAAGCTGAACAGAATAGAGATATATTTTAGAGGGATAATCTATGGGAGGCTATTTGTGAAACTGAGGAATAAAGCTGATGGTCACTCTTCTGGCATACGAGGGGTTTATTTTAATAGGTACATAAACATTAAAATTGAACCTTAATCCACTTAGGAACATTAAACACTTGATCTTAATCAAACAGGCTAATGCTTTTGCTAGCTGGATGTGTGATAGCTGGGCTAATGTACTTATTAATAGATGAATCTTTCTGAACACTCTTCTAAGAAGTGAAGAATCATCAAGTAATGAAGGATGAAAAACTATAAAGAGAAAGATTATGGAAAATAACACCATAAAATATAAAATATCTTAAGCTTTTCTTATTAATTAGATGTTTATAATAAAATAAATGTTATGAATGTTAAAACAGACAGACAATGAATAACATGAAGTTGAAGTAATCAATCATACCAGATTCACTTGACAGATTTAAATACAATAATAAAATTAGTGGAGGAAAGAGATAGAGCAGCTGTCATTTACAGGGACATTGGGAAAGTATTTTACAGGGTCTCTTAAAGTTTTATTGCATGATCAATTAAAAAAAAGATAAAAATGCAACCTGAATAACTTTAAATAAAGACAAATGGACAAGCACCCATCTGATAAAATCTATTTTGGGTAGATGATCTTAGAGCTGGTATTATTGGGCATCTAAACTAATGATCAAAAAAAGGAGGAATAAACCAACCCAACTTGGAATATTCCAGACACTGAGCTTAAAGATTTGAAGAGTGGCAAATTCCAATATTTTTGGGAAACCAAATGTCTTACTTATATGAGTATGATTGGTCTCACTGAGGGAAGGTACAAATCAAAATTAATTTACAACAAATTGCTAATTTCCAGAAAAGCAACAACAGCAAATACTTGTCACATAGCTGATTATGGGCCAAAGAAATATAGGAAACAACTCCACTGAATATGGAAATGGATTAAAAATCTATCCAAACTGTAAAAAAGTAGAAGCAGTCAGGTTGAGGAAAACAATATACATACACATGGCTACCATGATATTAGAATTATATCAGCAGAGTGTGTATTCTAAAGGAAACCATTTCAATCATTTACATATGCCTGGTTAAAAAATGCCATGCTCACAGATTTTAGACAACACAGATTTTTATTAGGCAATGCTTGATATTCTCAAAGAAAATTGAAATTATAGTATCACCGGTATTGAAAATTAAAAGCAGACCCATGTGCTTTAATAATCAACATAGGGGAATTTAGGACTCGAAACTCCCAGAACAGAGCTAAGTAAAATGCCACAACACAGAGAGGTGTTGATAAAAGATCTACACAGTGGTTCACGTTTTTTTTTCAGAAAACAAATACCAAAATATTTTCTTATTCTTTAGATATGGCTTCACAAAGTAGCCGTCAGTTTTAAGGCAGATTCAATTAAGTACAAACAGCTGCAATTTTCTTTTGAGGCCTCTCTAATCTTAAAGGTGCTACCTTGATGTATTATAAGAAAATTATTATTAAGAATTGTGAATTCATAAGCTTTCTAATCAATAGCATCTGCCATTTTAGGTTAGAATTGTGAATGATTAACTTGTCCTTTTTGTCCTTTGGAATGTTGTAATGTTATTATGCAGGCAACCCCATCATTCATTACCCCAAAAAAAATGCTTTGAGAGCTAAAAACCAGACATGATATTTGCACATCCTGTTAGTATCCCCTGTAAAACTAAAAGCTGAAAACCTTTATGTTCCTGTTCAGGGTACCATAAAAAGAATAGAACAAAGACCCCTTGAGACACCACGTCTGTCCTGTGGAGGGCTGATCTCCCGGTTACTTTTGATAAGGTCATTCCTCATGAGTTGCAAGACTCATTGGAGTTCTGAGGTTTGGAACCCCTTAAAAGGGATGGTCCCCAGGATGCCAGTCTGAGTCTCACCCAGGAGGGAACACTCTGCCTGGGATCGTTTTTCCAATCGGGACTCTGATCAGCTGTAACGGAGTTTCCCAGTCATGTGAGAGTTCAGATGTTGAGTTTTCCCTCGATTTGTTGAGTGGTTGTATATACTTTTATTCTGTTCTATGTCTTCAATTAATTACTCTTCTTTTGTGATTGCTCAATTGTTATAATCATTTGATATAACCACAAAATCATCTGATTGAATAAATCAGTTTTGAGTTTTTGCCTCTTCCTTAGCAAAAGATTTAATAAAAACTGCCTTGGCATAGCATTTAAAGTTTCTGCCTCTTCCTTAGCAGAACATACCTAAATAGAGAAATATACTTATATTTTTATTTTTATTACCTTTACAGGAAACTGAAGTCAGAGCTAGTGAACCTCACTTATCAATTATCAAATTAATGCTTATTAATTATATATTTATATATATATATAAATAATGAAAAGAGTAAAATAAACCCCTAATTTATCTGACTTAAATTCTTATAGAAAAGTCAAATAGCACTCATTCCATCCTTATTTCTTGCAATATTATATAGTCATTGAATCTCTTATTAAAAACAAACAAATAACAACAAAAAAATCTATAGTCAGGGAACTAGTGAAAATTTTTAAATCTTTCCTTAAGAAGATGTTGTTCACTCTACCATTGCAAATTGATGTGTTAAAAAGAGCCATTATTTATAACTTTTTACACTTATAATGATATTTTAGCATTATTTAAAATAAAAAGTTTGTGTTATTTTGTTGTTGTTGTTGTTGTTGTTGTTCAGGAAATCACCCTTAACAGATAGGCTAGGTTGCAAATTATTTTATGATCTACATCTAAATGGCACTGAAAGATCAATTTCTTGAAGGGATGGAGATAATTGAATTTCAATAGAACTTAAGACATATTTGACATTTTCCAGATTTGTCACTCAAACACAAGTAGGCCAACCATCTTCTTGGTTGAGTTGTGAATGAGGCATCCTCCACTTCCTCCAGCTTTTAGAGTGTGAAAACAACATGGTATTTGCTTCTTCCATGGTAGACATAATATATATGTTTAAGTGTGTTTTTTGTTCACCTTAGTTTATTTATGTCATTAAGTTTAAAGATACATACAATTGGTATCAAAGTGAGTAATTTTGACTTACACTGAAAGCTTTTTCTTCATTCATTTATATAAATATATATTACACATTAAAATATATTTTAACAATGTACCTAAGAAATCTAGATATAAAACTTTAAGCTGACCTGTAATCATATACCTTCCTAAATTAAATAATTTTTTTTTCAGGTGGAAAAGGCATCACTCAATATACTTTGCATCAATAACAATAAAACAATCTGTCCTAATTATTGACAGTATTTAGTTTAATGAGTTAGGCATGTGCACCAGATACAATGCCAATATATTTAGTCTTTGGTGATTAGACTATACACAGTGATAGACTCAAGATCTTTGGGACCAGTTCTTCCTTCAGATGTATTATTGGTCTTGATCATGTATGGTGAAAAAAGTTGAAGACCAGAAGAGCAGCGGGGAACAGCTTGACACTGAGTAAATTATAGAAAAAAGTTTGTGAGAACATGCTAACAGAATAAGCACAAGTAGTGTAGAGAAGTCAAATCTCCAGAGATCTTTATTTCATGAGCACTGATAATGGATTCTTAGAAGAGACGTTTACATTTCTTTGGGAAGGGTTATTTTAAGATAAGGCGACTTGGCAGAAATGAATATAGTAAAAATGGAATGGGAAAATCATATAATTTGAAGGGTGTTTTCGTAAAGAGAAATTTTGACTGCTAAAATAATCATCCAGTATAAGTGCTGACAATATTATATGATATAATTAAAATGATTGCAAAATTGTAACAAGTGTATTGTACAGATAAAATTGAACATTGTTATATGTGTCTTTTTTTCATTTAAAATTTCAGAAGTACCTTGATTCAGTTTAGCTATTATTTTGTGCATTTGGGGGAAAAAAATTATACACTAAGTTTCGAACACATACATAAAGTTCTTCTGTTCATTGGTATTAACAATATATCTGCTTAATTTGACAAATTAATTTTTGTAATTATTTTGGAATGAGAATTGTAAAATGATGAGTTGTTAATTGATTAGCAATTCCATTTTTTATAAGGCAGTTAGCAAACATTAGCCTGATAAGTGCAATAACTGCTAATGACAAACTCACTGAATCTCTTATTTCTTTTGCCCTTAGAAGAACCATGCTGGAGCAGGTGCTATATTGTGATTTTCAGAAAGCCATTTTGTTAACATGAATAATGTCATTCACAGGGTTAGCCATCTGTTTGCTGAATGTTTGTCAGACCTACGCCCACCACAGCATAAAAGTGATGCATGTGGGTGTCATAATCATGGATCTTTGAAAAGCTTTTGTCTCTCATAAAATGAAGTGAAAGTATTTTAAGAAATTATAACTTATAATGGAAATGCAGACACTTAAATACAGTGCTTTTAGTTGCTTCATGGATCCCAGAGATGTAAATCAAATATTAGTCTGGGTCTTCTGCATACAATCTATGAGTTTAAAAAGGAGATACTGAGCAAATTAATTACAGTTCAAAAATGTGTATTATTGAAATAGATACAGTTTATTGTGCCTGTATTTCCTATACCCTAGGTCCAATCTTAAGATGTGTTTTTTTTTTCCAGAATATGTATGTATAGAGTTTTTCTTTTTACTTTATATTACCTACCAGAAAATAAGGTTAAGAATTTCCATTCTAAAAGTTATAAGCAAGAATTATTCATTTGACTATTTTCTAAAATTAAAGTGTAAGGAAATTTTAACCAAGAGCCAGAGTGAAATCAAGATTTTCCTTGATGTTTCTTGTTATATTATTATTCAAATAATAAATATAACATTATCTCCCATTATTGTAAGTTTTCACTATTTTATCAGTAACACAAGCTTATTCCCCTAGGAGTAAAGCTGGCAACTTCTGAGAAATAATGAAAACAAAAGAAACTTTGGAAAAAGAAATATTTGTGAAACCTTAGTAAACACATTAAAAATTTTAAATAAAAAAAATACAGCACAACTTTTTATATGTCACATTGTCATCACTTTTATATATTCCTGGGGGAAAATGCCCCTCCCTCTGACATAAGATTGTCCTTGTGTTTAAGAAATGGCTGATAAAAATTCTCATTCCATTTTGAAGGAATTCAAAGTTACATCAAGCAAAGAATTGTCTAGCAATGTACTTTTGATTCGTTTGAAAGAATAGAAAATGTTTTGAGCCACTGATACCATCAGATGCACAGGAATATTTTAGTAAATGAAACAATAAGACACTCATAATCTGGAATATGCCTACTTAAAATTTGTGCCTTATAACCTCAAAAGAGTTCCAAAGTCAAGAGAGTGAGAATGTATGGAATTTAAAAACTAAATGAGACTTCTGAATAAATTAATAAAATACCCATTGCGTAATTTTTTTCCCTTCTAACTGGTGGCACAAAGCTATTTTTCTTCTAATGATACTTTGCAGTTGAAGTTAGAAAAAAATTATTTCCATCATTAATTATTTATATGTTTGTCCTCTCACATTTTAATTTTATCATTACTAACTAATAACAAACATCCTCTTCAATTTACTCTGAGTAATTTTAGCCTGAATAAACAATGCCTTGCTGGATTTCAGAATCCAAAGATAAACAATGAACTAGGGTATACTGTAAGGTTAAGATTAAGGAACTTCAAAATATTTTTTTTAAATACAGAAAAGAGAAAATGTACATGTCATGTGAGAATTTTGGTCATCAAGAGAAATTAGAAGGGATACTTGTATTTAGAAATCTTAATATGCATTAATACTTAAATGGCGTTTACTCTGAGCAGCACTTCTGTGAGCCCTTTATACGTTCGGAATCATCCAGTGTTCACAGGAATGCTGGAAAGCAAGTTTAAAAATTCACCTCCATTTCATGGATAAGGAAAGAGAGTCAAGGTTATACAGCAATTGGTAAGAACTGGTTAAAACCCACATTTTCTACCTCTAAAAGTTCTCCTATTAGCCATTCTTCTGTATTGCCTGTCAATAGCAAAGGGAAGAATGAAGGTTAACTTGTAGAAATAAAGGAATCAGCACATTCAGGCGAAGAGGTGCAGCTCTTCCAGGTCATGCAGGTAGAGAAATACCGAGAGAAAGCTCTCAGGGAAAGGTGATTATTGGAAACGGTGGGGAGTCACGGTACAAAAAAAGGTAGATGCTGGCTACTTGGTGCTTTGTGCGTGGATTTCTCGGTTTTGAGCTGCCGGATCTTTGCCCTTTACTATCCAGGAGGCAGCCTTAGAATGTATTACACAAGAGTCAATTCACTTAGCCCCTCCCCATCCTTGAAAGTAGCGACTAGAAAGCCGTATAACAGGGGACACGTTTTATCTCCTCTATCCTTTCTCTGGTAGGTGAGCCTAAGAGAAGGCACCTTACAGGAAATCCACATAAAAAAAATGCCCGTGGAAACGGCTAGCCCTATTTATGAGAAGCAATTTCCAGGGTAGAAGCATGAATAAGAGGTGCTTTTGCTTTGCAAGTTGTTGCTGTAATATGCCTCACTCTGAAATATATGAATAATAAAAATAAAAGGTCCCAGAGTAAGTTTGGCAGATGATGAAGAACTTTTAGTAGTTTGGGAAAAAACATGCTCTGATTTTAAATGGAATATTATTTTCCTAGACTGTCTTTCACTAGAAAGAAATATAAATCTTACTTTTATCTGTAAGCATAAGATTTTGGCAGTAAGGAGAAAGAAATCTTGTTTTTGTACAATGCTAGACATGTCAGAAATGTGATCAATATTTAGAAACCTTTCCTTTGTAGGTAAAAGCAGCTTGATGAATGAGCTAGAAACTTCAGGAAGTATAATAATTAACTGGCAATAATACTCAACAATGAGTCCTGCCTAATATTCAAAGACCAAGCAAATATTTCTCTGATTATCAAGTTAAAATGAAAAATTAACTAATGTGATATCTTTAGAAAATCATATCAAAACAGGTACTAAATGTTTTATATATAATTGAACTTTAATTTTTAAAGTATTTTAAGTAGTTTCTACTATTTTTTATTTTTAAATAATTATAAATATAATGCAAATAATCAGCCCATGTCTCTTTTAACTGAATAAAAATAATTAGCAATTATTTCTCCATCTTAATAGAATTCAAATGAAGAGGTAAAGTTATTTTGCTTTAAAAAAATATAGAGTACCTTTTACTTCCCCATTCACTTAAACAAAACTATAAGGGGCTTGCTTAAACAAGGATAATATATCGACTCACGGTTTTGAGACTAAGGGATGTCCAGAACTGAAGTGGCAGCAAGGTGTGATGCTTTCTCCCTGAGACAGTGGTATTCTGGCACTGGCTGCCATCGGTCCTTGATTGCTGGCTTTACTGTCACATGGCAAGGTACATGGCGGCATCTTCCCCTTTCTTCTCTAGCTTGCATTGACTCCCAGCTTCTGGCTGCACCATGTGACTTCTCCTTCTATGTCAAATGTCCTTTGCTTATGAGAACTTCTGCCGTTTTGGATAATGGCTTACCCTCAGTCAATCTTGGGGCATCCTAACTAAGAGCACCTTCAAAAGTCCTATTTACAAATGGGTTCACAGTCACAGGACCAGGGTTCAGGACCCAAACATGCCTTCTGTGGGGGACATGGTTCAATCCACCTTCTGGACTTCTAAAAGACAAGTTCTTCCCATATGCAAAATACATCAATTCCATCAAAACATCCCAAAAGTATTATATAATTTCAGTAGCAATGATAAGTACAAAGTCTCATCAAAATCAGGTAAGGTTGTGGTCCATTCTGAGGCAAAATTTCTGTCTTATGGACCAATGAAACTTAGAAAACTATCTGATTCCACTATATAATTGTGGAACAGACATAGGATAAGCATTCCTATCCCAGAAGGGAAAAATGGGAAGGAAAACAGTGGTCATGGGCCCCATGCATGCCCAACACCCAGCAGGGCAAACTCCATTAGATATCAAGGTTTGAGAGTCTTCTGTAACTCGAAGTTTTGTCCTCTGGACCTGATGTAGCAGCAGCCCCTTCCAAGTACTTGGTCAACAGGCCATGCTCACCCTGAACATTGAGGTACAGGCTCCACCCTCTCACCCCACCCTCTCCAAGCATTGCAAAGGCAACCAGGCTTGCTTTGCAAAGGCCGGCGAACAAGGTCTACCATCTCTGAGCACTGGGTGGAAGCATACTCCCTGAACAACAGGCTACAGGGCCTGTCTTCTCCAAGTGCAGGGCACCTGCCTTTTCCTCACTGCTGTCTTGGCCTGAGATCTCTTTGGTCTAGACCATTGCTTCCATGGTTTTTCTTTGAAGTCATTCTTCCTTCAATTCATACCTTTGTTATCCCTTTCAGTCTGGCTCAGTTGTTTTGCTCTAATACATTTTGCAGAAAACTTGTCAGCTTTGTGACAGTTCCAGGGGACCTAAACCATCAAAAACATCTTTCCACAGATCCTTCCTTTTATAGCTGCACTTCCAATCATTACTCCCCTGACACGGCTGACTGGATCCATGTTCAGCCAACACCCTCTGGGGCGAAAGGTTGTTCAGTTAAACTCTAATGTGGAGGCCTTTTCCCTGGGGCCTCACTTCCAGAAAGCTCAGAGAGGTCCTTGATAGAGCCTCTAATAGCCCTAGTCTCAGAGCATACTACTCAGGTACACTGGCACTTTTAAAAATTATCAATTTCTGGTTCCTTTGTGCTTACGAGTTCTGTTCTCAGCTTATCTTTTTTTCCTTTTACTATAACCTTCAGGGAGAAGTCAGGCTGTGCTTTTCACACTTAGATTGTAGAACTTTAAGTATCTAAGTTCATAACTTTCAAGTCCTGCCTTCCCTCCAACATCAGAACAGTTTCTCCAAGCCCTCTGCCACTTTATAAGAATAAAAGCCCTGTCTCCAATTTCCAGTAGCACATTCCTTATTTCCTTCTAAGACTTCGTTGGAGCTACCTGAATGTCCATATTTCTACAGCCAGACTTGTCAGAGTAATTGGGACTTTTTCTTTCTAACACTTCACAATTCTTGTTGCCTCTACACCCATTAGCCAATTCCAAAGATGTTTCCACATTTTTAGGTACTTGAAATAGCAGCATCCCATTTCTAGTACCACTCTTTTAGTTTTCCAGCTGCTAAAAGTAATACTACACAATGGGTTGTCTTAAATAGTAGGAGTTTATTGACTCATGGTTTTGAGGCTAGAAGTCCAAAATTGAGGTGTTAACATGGCAATGTTTTCTCCAAAGAGTGTGGCACTCTGTGCTGGCTGCCAGCGATCCATGATCCTTTATTTTCTGCCAAATGACAAAGCACATGGTGTTTTCTTCTTTTTTCTTTTTTGGGTTCCATTGACTTCCAGCCTCTGGTTGCTCACTGTGGTTTCTCATTCCATGTTGAATTTCCTTTGCTTCTAAAGCTTTCAACCATATTGGATTAAGTCTCACTCTCATTCAGTTTGTACGTACCTTAAATAATTATATCTTCTAAGGTCTTTTTTAGAAATGAGTTCACACCCACAGGTCCAGGAGTTGGCACATGATCTTCCTTTTGTCAGGGGCATAAATAAGTTATCAACTGAGTATTACAATCTGTCAGTGAAATAAACAAAATCTTATGTTTATATATACTTTTACATGTGCTTATATATTTGATAATATTAAAATGGTTTAGTATAAATTCTTTATTTCCTAAATTGGTCAGTGCTATAGCATCCTCATTCTAATATGAGGAAACGCCTTCCTGAAGTTGGACTCAGATGATAAAACTCATGACAAAAGCCTAGTAGGCCTTTGTATAATCAAAGAAGGATTTATTACATAGGCAGGAAGTTGCCAGCTGAGAGTTGGTGGACGACTCTCGGGAGGTGGTCTGGAACTTACAAAGAGAGTTAAAGCAAATGCACAGATGTTTTATAAAGGTGAAGTCTTGCAGGTTTTGAAAGAAGCTCCTACTGATAGCAAAATTTCAAAGAGCCAGCAAAAAGGCATGTATGTTTATTTATGGATGGGAGTCAGTTTTATCCAAATTCAGAATGAGGTCACAGGCATGGGCAGATATTGATACATAAAGTTGCTAGTGCTAAATCAAAGGTCAACTGGGGTTCAGGGTTCTTTTCTATGATCTCAGAATCATTATTAAAAAAAGTTTTGCTTAGTTGTATTTTTATTTCATAATTGCCTTTATAGTTCGAGTGGTAGAAATATTTGAAGTCATTTCTTTTTTTTTTTTTAAGATTTATTTATTTATTTCTCTCCTCCTCCTCCCCCCAGTAGTCTGTTTTCTGTGTCTATTTGCTGCATCTTCTTTGTCCGCTTCTTTTGTTATCAGCTGCACGGGAATCTGTGTTTCTTTTTGTTGTGTCATCTTGCTGTGTCAGCTCTTCGTGTGTGCGGCACCATTCCTGGGCAAGCTGCACTTTGTTTCACACTGGGCGGCTCTCCTTACGGGGCTCACTCTTTGCATGTGGGGCTCCCCTACGCGGGGGACACCCCTGCGTGGCACAGCACTCCTTGCGTGCATCAGCACTGTGCATGGGCCAGCTCCACACGGGTCAAGGTGGCCCGGGGTTTGAATCGCTGACCTCCCATGTGGTAGACAGATGCCCTAACCACTGGGCCAAGTCCGCCACCTAAAGTCATTTCTTTAATTGCTTCAGTCAGTACAGGGTTTCAATATATAATTGGAAATGCATTGTGATATGACAAACTTTTAAGGAATGAAATATATAAAGCCAAATAGTAAATGAAAAATATGAAACTCTAATTGAAAATATATCATTTCAAGTAACTGTGGGTTAGTATTGCATCATGAAAACAACAGAGTTCATTTGTTACTAAAAGTTATTTGGTATAGTTTCAAAATAGCTTACCGTTATCTATAATTCAATGGAGTTTATTCTAAGATTTCTGGCAGAAATGAGTTACTGTTTTAACAAAAACAGAACAAAATGAAAAATTGGTTTGGAGTCACATAAAGTGTGATAAAGAGATTTATTGCATGACAGAAAGTGCATAATTCAATGTTAATGATTTAATAAAATATTTTGGATTACTTAGAGAGCAAATAATGGATGAGAAGAACTTTTAGACAAGAAGCTGAAATTTGAATATTAATAGAATGCTTTGTTTTCATTGGCTACATCTGGCCAGAGACTGCATAGAAGAGATGAGTTCACTAAAAAATTGGCCAGGTTGCAAGCAGAATAACAGTTAAGAACTGTGAGAGGTCTCAGATTTTGTGCTACTAGCAAACTAATAAGTTAGCCTGCTATAATTTCATGGGCGGGTGCTGATAGAAAACATGAGATTTATGGATCAGAAACAAAGTTACTCACAGAAATAATGGTAGATAACCTGTTAGCATTTTTGTGCCAGTTCTCTGAGCTCCAGTTCTCACAGGGTGATGAGAAGAGGCTAGATGGCATCTGTACAGGCAATGATATGCATTTCTTGACACTCTTGAGTGTACAGAACACAGCTATTATATGATAAACAGTAAACATTCTCCCTGTGCTCTAGAAGGAGAATTTATCTTCATTATCCTAGTTAGTAAGCATGTCTACACTGTGCTCTGGAAGGAGGCCACTATATCTCCCATGACTGTTAGCTGTACAAACATCTTTGAAAAGGTAAGCAGGAATAAAGGTTCATCAATGTCTCACTCGTAAAATGTGCATAAAGCAGTAGATCCATGGAAAATTGTCTCCCAATGGAAATTGAGTTCAGAAATTCAGGGACTTACTGGGTCAGATGAGGTAACTTCCTATCAATTGTAAACATTAAAAGATAAAATTGAGAAAATATTTGAATGAAAAGTCCAGTTGAAATTCAGCCTTGTGTCAAGTACTAAAGTAACAGCCTGGTGTCAGATGCTTTATTTAATGAGACTTTTGGTTGAATGAAATCGTATAATGGAAAGGTAATAAAGATGTAGCTCTTAGATACCATATGAATATGCTCAAAATAACCAGAAATTTTAAAAAGTAAAAAAAGTAAGTAAATAAAAACAAAAAGTTGTGGATGTATCTCCTCGCACATGGAGATGATGACAATCCAATGAATAAGAAACTATTATTTAATTTAATTTTTATTTTATATTAGCACAGGCATAGGTTTACAGAAAAATCATGCAGAAAATTGAAGCTAAGTTTTTGAGAAAGTTGTTTGCAGGAATCACCAGCCTGGAGTAAACAACTGTGTTTGACTCATAAAATGGCCTTGGACCTTTGGACTTCCAAATTTCTACAGGCAAGGGGAAAGTTATAAAAACTGCTTGTATACCAAGGACATATTTCCAATGACTTCTTCAAGTATAGTTCAGTAAGGTAATGGATAGGGAAGGGTCTCACAGATGATGAAGCCACACCCACCAAAAACTATGAACTAGTGAACTTCTCCCAGGGAGAATGACTAGAGTCTAATAAAGGAAATTTCCATTTTCCCCACTGTGGTTTCAGAACTGCTATGGTATAGGGAATGTAATATCCCGTCTATTCTCACTTGCGTTATAACTTTACTATTTTTATCTCTTTCTGTTTATTCTCACCTTTCTTCTGCCATTACATATAAGATTTGAGGGAAGCAAAAAAAACTTGTGCTTTTGATTCTGGTTTCTGGAGCAAAAAAACCCACAGAGACTTGGACGTGAGTCTCTTATGGATTAAATTGTGTCCTCCCAAAGGATATGCTGTAGTTCTAACTCTCAGTACCTCAGAATGTGAAGTTATTTGGAAAGAGGGTCTTCTTTACAGATGGAATTAGGGAAGTTAAAATGAGTCACATTGGAGTAGAGAGGTTCTTTAATCCAATATGAATGGTGTGATTCTAAGAAAGGAATAGGAGACACAGACAGAGAGAGAAGATGACCATATATCCACAGAGGCAGAAACTGAACTTGCCACAAGCCAAGAAAGGCCAAGGCTTGCCAGTCACTGCCAGAAGCCAGGAAAGAGGCATGGGGCAGATTCTTCCTTACAGACTTCAAAAGGAGTGGGGCTGTTTTAACATTTTCAGTTTGGAATTTTGGCCTCCAAAAGTGTGAGGCAATAAATTTCTGTTGTTTTCAGCTACCCAGTTTGTGGTACTTTGTTACAAAAGCCCTAACAATCTAAGTTGTGTGATACTGTAACTAAGTTACCTGATGCCTTGTCTTTCCTGGAGAGTGGATGGATTTACTTGCATACAGATAGAGGAGTCCTCCAAATAATTTTGATCAGAGGAGTAGAATGTGGAAGACTTTACTATACCTGCAAAATCTGCTCTCCCTTTCTGGAGAAGGGTTATACTAATAAAATATTTCCCTACCTACATTAACTTATTAGTCTTGGCCTGGTAATGTCTTTTGGCCAATTAAATATGAGCAGGAGTAATGTGTTGTAGTTCTATACAAAATCTTTTTATCAGCCCATGCATTGTTTGTCAGCTTTTTTCTTCTTCTGCCATGTTAAGTAGCATTTTCTAATAAGGGCCTTCCTTACCAACTTGCAACCAGGAAAAAGTAAAACAGGAGAGAGACAGCTACAGCAAACACAAAGCTACTGTGAGCATATGATTTCTGGAAAAACTAAACCCTTGTTGACTTAAGTCTATGAGGATTGGGGTGTACCACCACAAAATAGTAAAGCTTAACCTATTGTAGTGCCTTTGTGATGTTCCAGCTTATCTAAATTGGAATGAGTATGCTCTTCCCTTATGGTTCTGGGTTAGAATAAAGCACAAGGGAAACTTGCATGAGATTTGGAAGACTGAAGTAAAATGGCAGCCAACAAGATCTGACAGTTATAGTAGTTACAGACAATGTTGCAGCTTGTATACATTGTTGCTGATTTGCTGATTTACCTTGTTGATGCTTGACCTGGAACTCCTTCTGTTCCCACTGCATGTTCTCTTTTGGCTTCTCAAAGTCCCAGGTCACTTGTTTGCAACTTCACAGAAAAGGTAGCAATTGTATCTTTAGGAAAAGAGCTAGAGACAGTAATAGGTTTAAATTCTGTTTGTCCTTGTCAATTCCAAGATGTGCTCCATATTTTTCTTCTTCTCCTTCACTGTTTGCCTAGTCTTTCCAAACTCAAACTCATCACAGACTTTCACAGACTTCTTCACCAGTTCCCACAATTGTTAAAGTCTCATCCCTCTGATAAATCTCTTATTCTATGTCATTCTTAATATTTTTGCCTCTCTCGCTAAGCCCTGTCTGATAAACCTGCTGACACTCTACATAAATAACTACTATATGGTATTTGTCAAGGACTTTGTATTCATTATTTCTAGTCCATACAATAATTCTCCAATCTAGACACTATTATTTGTTACTAAAAACGATAAACCTTGGACAGTGAACATTGCTTTCCAAAAGTGAAAAAGCCACTGAACCCATGATTTTGAACATGCTCTTTCAATGATACCATGATTTACATCACATAAACTTTTCTTCATTGATATTGGCAGTACATTGCTGATCTACAGAATTCCTATCCTGGAAGAATTTTGTACATTTTTACTTCCAATTTCTAACCGTTTTTGAAATACGGACTATACAAAGTGAGTTTGTATAGCAAAGCCATGCACCCGGTTTTTGGGGCCAAAAAGTGACAGGAGAGAATATGACCCACACAATATTCCTTTGCATGCTGCAGTGCATTTACACACAGTAATGAAGGCTTTAATAGCAGCAGGAGAGAGGAAAGTGACAATGAACATTAACATTGAACTCCTGCATTCTCTCTCAATGGAGCATGAAATAAGGCATGTCATCATGTCATCATACGCAGAGAAGGGTTTGCTTAGGCCCTTGTCCCTTCAGGACAGTGAGTCTGCTTCTTGAGTCAGATTCTCCTACACTGTATATCTCTCTTACACATACTCGTTTCTTTTCTTATTCAATCTTCTTCTTTTACCGACCTACTGTGATGCAAAATTGCTGCCTTGTCAGGAATATGTACAAGCCTTTAAAGTTTCTTACATAGTGCAAAGTTTTGTGAAATGTAGATTATTATAGTACCACAAAAATATCATTATATCAGAAAGAAAAGATACTAAGCCATGGTAAAAATGCACCTTCATCAGCTCTGTCCTTCATATATATTCATGCCATATAAATAATAGTTTTAGGACATAAATATTAATCCTAAATTTAACCTCAAATTATAGTCACATGACTTACTATAACTACTACTAATAATTTTTTCAGAATTATGTAATCCATATTTTATCTATAATAAAATAAATAGACCCTCATGTTGAGTTATTTAACCTACACATACACATACATTACTCATTCATAAAATAAGGTGAGAAGTCTGGATAATCTCAAAGCTGCATTCCAGGATTCACATTTTATGACATCTTATTTTCCCAGACTATATCTCAATCTTACAAAATTATTTAGAACTTGGAAGATTTGGTGCCATGTTCCATAATAAAGGAAGTATCATTATTTCATTTTTATTGTTTTAAGATTTCAAAGAGACTACTGTTGAACAAGTTAGCAGAAATTCTAAGAAAGCACATTGCATAAATGAAGGACTATTGGAAAGCAATTATTCTCAAAGGAACACAGATTTTGAAGTTAAAACAATATTGCATTCTAACTTCTTTATATATTAAGGTCACTAAATTGTTATTCTACACTATAGGTCTTGAGAACATTTTAAATACATATTTTTAAGTGAAGGCTATATCCCAATTCCTTCCAGGTTGAAAAATAGTCTATGTATAGGTAGATCGCAATGTAGGGGACGATGTCTGAACCAGGTCTTAGAGTTTAGTATGATTCTGGAATGTTCAGGTGACAATGAAGAGAGAGTTTCTCTCACACAATAGTCTTCAATAACTACAATTTTTCTTTATTAAGTGATGAAACCACATGATGTCAATAAGGTATCCTGATAGGGAGAAAAATGACCTGTGATCATGGAACCTTGCAAAACTTCACAGTTCATGTCCATACCACAGGTTTATAATGCACCTTAATAAAAGTTCTGAGGTGTACTTTAAAGAAACCTGCATAATTTGCTTAATTCATAGAGTTTGTTTTCAGGACCTGGTTATATTGTTGACTTGGTGAAATTCCAATTCATATCAAAATAATTAAGAGTGCTTGATGCCAATAGACTAATCTCTAGGTGTGAAACTTTTTTGTATCATAGACCAAAAAAGTAAAATAATAAATTATTTGAATTGTATTTCTATAACCTTCTCATGTTAAGAAATGTATTTTGATTTCTTTGAAATTTTGATCCTTGAACTATACTTTGTTTTCTTATCTCAGCCATAAATAATTAATTCAAACATCCTAGGTGGTTCTCCCAATTGTAAGGCTATTTGACAGATTTCCTCATAAAACTTCAAGCATACAGTATGTTTGTCATATAATTCCATACTTTTCTAAAATGTAAAACCAATTACTTTTTTCAGCTGTCTCTAAGACACAAAAAGATATAAATATTTAATATAACATCTCCTTTCCATATATAAGACAGTGGATGAGATGGTTATTGATGTAGGATGTGCTTTAAAGATATTTAGCATTTTAACTGATTAACAAATTATCAAATGCCTATTTTTTTTTCTGATTTCAGAAAAAATTCTTGCTAGATGTCAAATGCTTATTTCTTGTCTTTAAGTCCAAAATAAAGTATGAAAGAATCAGAAAAACCAGTTTTTCTTGGTCCTGCATTTTTACTTTGAGAATTCAGTGAGGTAGATAGAACCCAATGAATGTTTAATAAGTGAAAAGTTGAAGAAGTCAGTCTTCATTGAGATTATATTTATAGCTGCCTCATACCTTCTAAAATAATCATGATAATAATCATGAATCCATGATTATTTTTTTCATAAAATAGTTGAAGCATGTTATGTATTTCCTGGAGATAATGTGACCTCTTTTCTTGCACATTTGAGAAGCTAATGCTCAAGAAATATATAAGTTTAGAAAATGATCTGAATGTTTATGTGTGTGTGTGTATATATATATAGATATACAGATATATTTTATCATTCCTGGTTTTACCCTGACTTGTTGGGGGTCAAATGCACTATTCTATATTTACAATAGATAAATATTTACTTTTCATTGAAGTAGTCATAGAAAATAATACTTACTTACATTGTGTTTGGCATTCAGAACTGGTCAAAATCTTTAATTCATACTTTTAAAAAACTGCACTAAAAAAGAGTCTTAAAAACCATACATCTCTAAGTTTCTGAAATCGGAAATTAGCTTACTAAATTTTGCTTCACCATAAGAGTTATAATTGAATAGCTAATGTGAATTTTCTAATTCCAGCCAGACTATGACTGTACAGTATTGCAATGATAAGGGCCAGATGCTGCTTCAACAGCAGGTCTTGAATGAGAAAAATTAGCTCAGTTTCTGTAGTCTTTGTATTTCAATCAGCACATATTCACGTCCCAGCTGGGAATAATAGTGGTCTACTCATTTCAGGTAGCCAGTGTGCCCTTTTTACTTTCAATAGTGAAACATATTGACCAGGCACCAACATGCTTACAGGCACTTGACCTTTAAAAGAGAATGAATCTTTGTAAGCACAAGATTAAAAAAAAAAAAAGCCATATGATCTGTTTGCTTTCTTTCAAGCAAGCAGCTTGGTTTAGAGAAATGTGTTTCTATATGTCAAGCTGCATTTAGAACCCATTTTGGACTTCAGAAGTAAATCATAATATTTTGATATGTTGAAGGATTTGGGGTAAATTAAATAAAACAGCATAAAATGTTTCAATTTTTTATTAAAGTAAAAAGCTTGCAAGAATTGATTTTGCTGTAAATTTGCAAGAGTCTTCTTCCCCTTACATCATTTTAAGAATAGGAAGACATAATTTCAATTGCAATGTTCTGATAATAGAATTACTTTTTGTACCTCCAAATACATGAAAACAGAAGGAACCAAAGTAGTTTGCTTCAGGCATTTATTTGCTTTTCAATTTTTTTGAATCAATTAAACACATTAGTAAAGAGTTATAAATATATTGACTTTCAAGATTTCAATATATTTACTTTCAAGTAGTATTCCTTTAGTTAAAAACATGTTCATTTTTTTTAAAAAGTTACTTAACTTTACTACACATGACAAGTAAAAATGTGCTTTTGATTAATTATAAATGTTTCATTGCAGTTTAGTCTGGAGAACGTATAACCAGAACTGTCTACTGTTTAGTATAAAGGAGCACTGTTAGGAATACTAATTAAACTATGGCTGAATAAATCAAAGTAATGCAATTCAGAAGCTATATAATACCTTGGTTTATATATAGGTGTGTATGTGTGCATAGAAAGAAATCTTATTATATTATAGTATTAAATTTAACTGTTAAAAGTTTAAAATATTCATATATATAATATTTAGCTGAGCTTTATCAGATAAGAGGTTTATATTTTCACTTTTTAATACTGAATTATGAATTCACTGACAATTCTCAATATTCTAAATTCTTATAATGAAGAAATTCATTTTAATAATTTAAAGGTTCTGCAGTATCATAATAGCCATTTTTAAAGTGGAATTAACAGTATCTCTTCACTGGGGCTGCTCTACCTATATATTTATTACTTGTGTTTACTATATAACCTCAAAATTAATATTGTTCTGAAATATTGAAATACTGTTTTTCCTATTTCAATAATTAGAGCTGCTCTGTTTTATTTGTAATAGCTGCATATTACTATGCAAAGAAAGTGCTATAAATCTTTTCTTTACTTATAGTGAATGTGTGAAAATTTCTGCCCCCTTTTCTGTTTTAGTGCATATTATTATCATTATTATCTCCTAATAACAGTGACTTTCACTACAACGAAGAGTTTCCCCTTAATCATACTTGTCCAATACCAAGAATTTATCCAGGCAGTTTCTTCATTCTGGAAACACCAAACTCACTACAATATGAGCACAGACTGTTTCCTTCACTGAAGGCTGGATATTGAGATTGCAGCTTGATCTAAATTCTTCTATATTGGTGTAATCATTTTCTCTTCTGCTCTACACAGTGAACTTCTTTATAGCAGGTATCATATGGCACCTGGCCAACCCTAGTAGTATATCTGTTCCCCTGGGGAGGGATGGGGTCTTGCCTACTGTGACATAAGAGGCATTGTGCAGCCCAGGACCCTGCTTTGATCAGCCATCAAGAGGGATCTTCTGGCCATGGGGGACGCACTCCCATTAATGAAGCTGACCTTGCTCCATCTCCTCTCTATGTGAGGAAAGTATTCTAATTGTGTGTATTGTATCTTCCTTGACTACTGTAATATCGCCATCCTGTTCTGGGTGACCCGTATAACTTTGCTATTTTCCATGTGGCAGTCCTTCTCCCCTGGTGGTAGCCCAGAGCTTTGGTTTGACAACATGCCATTACACAGCCTAGTCTTCTTCAGGATAGTTTTCCATTTCAGTATGAGGCTGTTCAATATCCAACCAAATATTTGTGTGAGGAAGACCTGCCTGTCCTTATATTACCAAACTCAATAAATGATGGAGTTCAGTCCATTTTAACTCCAAAATAGTTTTGACATCTATCTTTTCAATTTACCCATCTTAACAGACATCATGTCTTACCTGAAATACATTTATAATTAATTTTTCTATTTCTACTTGTCTTAGATTGTCAAAGGGGAGCCAGTGCAATATATCAGAAACAGGTTGACTTTTATAATGGGAATTTTTTTTGGGTAGAAGCTTACAGTTTTGAGGCTCAAAAATGCCCAAATCATGGCATCATCAGAGGTGCTTTCTCACCAATAGTTGACTGCTAGCATATCCTGGAGACCTGCCACATGGTGAGGCAAGATGGTAGGCTGGTCTCTCCCTACTTTCTCCTTGAGCTCAGCTGTAGGTGATCAGGCATGTCTCCCTGGACCCCATATCCTTGAACCTCTTGGGGCTTCTCTGTCTTTCTGCAGCAGAAGGACTGTAGTCCTATCTCTCAAAGGGCTAAGTCAAATTGACAGCACTCTCTTTCTCTGGGTTTCTTCTTTTTCAGTGTGTGTTCTTGTTCTCAGTTTATATAAGACCCAGCAGAAGGGCAGAGAATTAACCTGTATTACAACTCACTGATGTAGTCCAAAAAAAGCCCCAAAGTGATCCAATGAAGTGATCTAATCTAAAGTCCTTTAAATGAAGCTCATGCAATTAAAGCACTCCCCCCGCCCCCCCAGGCATGGATTAGTTCAAGAACATAATGATTTGGGGATTCACAAAATTCAAACTGCCACACTTCTATTGGTTTCAATTTAGTATAATGAGGGGACAAGATGGTGGCTGAGTGAGCTTACCTGATAATATCTCCTGCAAAGAAGCGGCTGGGCAGCATTGGAGGTTCTTCGGGACCAGGCTGTTTCAGGATTTTTGCAACACAGGAGGTGTCTGGACATCGATTTGGTGGGAAGGTGCTGCAGGGAACACCTAACATTTGTTGGGTTTCCTCATCCTCCACTGCCTCATTTCTGCGTGAATAGATTTTGGCTACCTACACTATCCCCTTTCCCCTACATCTTGACAGCCTCCATCATCTACTGTCTCTCCTATATCCCACCTCCCTTTCTTTGAGCCACAAAGTGTCTAACTCTTAATTTCTAATACCTTTGTTTTGTTTTCTGTAATCTACTCTTGAAACTATTGCCTTTCTTTTCTCTTTCCCTCTCTCACCAAAACAATAGCTTTTTAATTCATACCATATTTCTTCCATATTCAATTGGCTACCTCATTATAGGTACTCTACCTACTGCTATAACTCTACACAACTTACATGAATCTAACATCCATCCTCCCAGATCTCATATTGTTGCTCTCTTAACATATATCACCAATACTACTTTACACTTTTTCCTTGCTTACACAATTGCCTTTCCCCAGCCCTAATAATTTCCTTTAAAGTGAACTCAACCAGCAATAAGAAATTAGAATAAGAAGAACAAAGTGACAAAGAGAAGATAAAACACTTATGCAAAAACAACAGCTAATTAATCTCCAAGACTAGACAAAGAAGCTAAGGAACTGAATAAACCCGTCAAGATAAAATGATGACCAGACAGCAACAAAAACCTACAAACCAAACCAATAATTAGGAAAACATGGCTGAACCAATGAACAACCTAAAAATCAGGAAGGGGAGCAGAACTTCGCACAAGTAATGAAAGATCTCAGAACATTTATCACCGACAAATTTAATGAAGTAAAGGAAGAGGTTAACAACATGAAGACAACACTTGGAGGAGAAATTGCAGACATACGCAAAAAGAAAACAGATGATGGGAATGAACACCACAGTTCAAGAAATCAAAAATACACTTGCAGCAAATATCAGCAGACTAAAAGAGGCAGAGCAGAGAATTAGTGATGTGGAAGACAGTACATCGGAAATCAAACAGATAGTAGAATTGGTCGATAAAAAGATAGAAAAAATCCAGCTAGGATTAAGGACCTGAATGATAATGCAAAACGCTCAAACATATGTATTATAGGCATTCCAGAAGGAGAAGAGAAGGGAAAGGGGTCAGAAGGAGTGTTGCAGGAAATAATGGCTGAAAACTTCCCAAATCTACTGAAAGAGATAGATGTAAATATCCAAGAAGCACAGCGCACCCCACTTGTCATAAACCCCAACAGGCCCACCCCAAGACATATACTTGTCAAATTATCCAATGCTCAAGACAAAAAGAAAATTCTAAAAGCAGCAAGAGAAAAGAAAACCATCACATACAAGGGAAGCTCCATAAGATTAAGTGCTGATTTCTCATCTGAAACCATGGAGGCAAGAAGGCAGTGGTATGATATAGTCAAGGTACTAAAGGAAAAAAAATTCCAACCAAGAATACTCTATCCAGCTAAATTAGCATTCAAAAATGATGTAGAGTTAAAAATATTTGCAGATAAACAGAAACTGAAAGAGTATGCCAACAAGAAACCTCCCCTTCAAGAAATTCTAAAGGGAGTTCTGTAGGAAGGAAGGAGAAAACAGGACAGGCAGAGTTGGAGGAGAGTGTAAGAGAAAAAAAAAAAGACAAAAAGAGAAGGAAAAAAAAGAAAGCAAAAAAAATATGAAAAACACAATTCCAATCAAAATATGGCTAACACAAATAATTCCTTGAAAGTAATAACACTGAATGTCAATGGATTAAACTCACCTATCAAAAGATTCAGACTGGGACTTTGGATAAGGAAATATGACCCATCTATATGCTGTCTACAAGAGACACATCTTAGACCCAGAGACTCATGGAGGTTGAAAGTGAATGGCTGGAAAACAATCTTACAAGCAAACAATAACCAAAAAAAGGCAGGAGTAGCTATATTAATATCAGACAAAATAGACTTTAAATGCAAAACAATTGTGAGAGACAAAGAAGAATACTACATTTTAGTGAAAGGGACAATCTGAAGAAGATCGAACAATCATAAATATTTATGCACCTAACACGGGCGCCTCTAAATACGTGAGGCAAATGCTGGAAAAACTAAGTGAAAGAATAGATGCATCTACAATTATAGTGGGGGATTTTAATACACCACTATCAACTCTTGACAGAACATCTCAAAAGAGAATCACTAAAGAAACAAAACATTTGAACAGTATATTAGAGGAGCTGGATCTAATAGACATATATAGATCATTACACCCAAACACAGCAGGATATACATTTTTCTCAAGCACACATGGATCATTCTCCAAAATAGACCATATGCTAGGCCACAAAGAAAGGCTTAATGAATTCAGAAAGATCGAAATCATACAAAACAATATCTCTGACCACAGTAGAGTGAAGCTGGAAATTTGCAAAGGACAGAGGCCCAGATTTAACACCACAATTTGGAAATTAAACAACACACTCTTAGAAAAACAGTGGGTCAAACAGGAAATCTCAAAAGAAATCAATGACTACCTTGAAACAAATGATAATGATAACACAACATACCAAAATTTATGGGATGCAGCAAAAGCAGTACTGAGAGGGAAATTTATATCAAAAAAGAAGAAAGAGCAAAAATTGAAGAACTAACTGCACATTTGAAGGAATTAGAAAAAAAACAACAAAGTAATCCAACAGGAAGAAGAAGGAAGGAAATAACAAAGATAAGAGCAGAACTAAATGAAATAGACAGTAAGAAAGCACTTGAAAAGATAAACAAGACCAAGAGCTGGTTTTTTGAGAAGATCAACAAAATTGACAAATCTTTAGCGAGACTAACAAAGAAAAAAAGAGAGAAGATGTAAATACACAAAATAAGAATTGAGAAAGGAAATATCACCACTGACCCCACAGAAATAAAGACTATCATAAGAGGATACTTTGAAAAACTATATTCCAACAAAAATGACAATTCAGAGGAAATGGACAAATTCCTAGAAACACATAAGCAGCCCATATTGACGAAAGAAGAAATTGATGATTTTAACAAACCAATCACAAGTAAAGAGATAGAATCAGTCATTAAAAACCTCCTAACTAAGAAGAGCCCAGGGCCAGATGGCTTCACAGGTGAATTCTACAAAACATTCCTGAAAGAACTAACACCAGTCCTGCTGAAACTATTCCAAAAAATCGAAACAGAAGGAACATTGCCTAACTCCTTCTATGATGCCAACATTACCCTAGTACCAAAGCCAAACAAAGACACCACAAGAAAGGAAAATTACAGATCAATTTCTCTAATGAACCTAGACGCAAAAATACTTAACAAAATACTTGCTAATCGTATTCAACAACACATTAAACGAATTATACACCACGACCAAGTGGGATTCATTCCAGGTATGCAAGGATGGTTCAACATAAGAAAATCAATCAATGCAATACACCATATAAACAGATTGAAGGGAAAAAATCACATATTTATATCTATAGATGCAGAAAAAGCATTTGACAAAATACAGCACACTTTCTTGATAAAAGCACTCCAAAAGAACGGAATACAAGGAAATTTTTTGAACGTGATAAAGAGTATATATGAAAAACCTACAGCCAACATTGTTACAATGGAGAAATCCTAAAATCCTTCTCTCTAAACTCAGGAACAAGACAAGGATGCCCATTGTCTCCCCTTCTATTTAACATTGTCTTAGAAGTACTTGCTTGAGCACTGACGCAAGAACCAGATATAAAAGGCATTCAAATTGGAAAGGAAGAAGTCAAAATTTCATTATTTGCAGATGACATGATCCTATACATAGAAAACCCTGAGAGATCTACAACAAAGCTTCTAGAACTCATAAATGAGTTTAGTAAAGTCGCAGGTTATAAGATCAATGTGCAAAAATCAGTAGCATTTCTGTACACCAATAATGAGTAAGATCAGGAGGAAATCAAGAAACAAATACCATTCACAATAGTAAATAAAAAAATCAAATATTTAGGAATAAATTTAACTAAAGATGTAAAAAACTTATACACAGAGAACTATACAAGACTGTTCAAGGAAATCAAAGAAGACCTAAATAAATGGAAGAATATTCCTTGTTCATGGATACGAAGACTAAATATTATTAAGATGTCTATCCACCAAAACTGATCTACACATTCAATGCAATCCCAATAAAAATCAACACAGCCCTCTTTAAGGAACTAGAAAAACTAACTATGAAATTTATTTGGAAATGAAAGAGGCCCCGAATAGCCAAAGACATATTGAAAAAGAAAAACAAAATTGGAGGAATCACACTACCTGACTTCAAAACATACTACAAAGCTACAGTAGTGAAAACAGCATGGTATTGGCATAAGGAGAGACACACAGACCAATGGAATGGAATTGAAAGTTCTGATATAGAACCTCATATATATATAGCCATATAATATTCAATAAAGCCACCAAACCCTCTCAACTGGGAGATAATGGCCTATTCAACAAATGGTGCCTGGAGAACTGGATATCCATATGTAGAAGAATGAAAGAGGATTACCATCTCACACCTTATACAAAGATCAACTCAAGATGGATCAAAGAGCTAAATATAAGAGCCAAGACCATAAAGACCTTGGAAAGCAGTGTAGGGAAACATCTACAGGATCTTGTAATAGGAAATGGCATCATGAATATCACACCAAAAGCACGAGCAGCAAAAGAACTAATAGATAAATGGGACTTCCTCAAAATTAAAGCCTTCTGCACCTCAAAGGAGTTTGTCAAGAAAGTAAAAAGGGAACCCATACAATGGGAGAAAATATTTGGCAACCATATATCTGATAAGAGACTTATAACTTGCATATATAAAGAACTTCTATATCTTGAAAATAAAAAGATAACCCATTTAAAAAATGGGAAAAAGATTTAAACAGACATTTCTCCAAAGAAGAAATACAAATGGCTAAAAAGCACATGAAAAAATGCTCCAAATCTCTAGATATCAGGGAAATGGAAATCAAAACTACAATGAGATACCATCTTATTCCCATAAGATTGGCAGCTATGAAAAAAAAACAGAAGAATACAAATGCTGGAGAGGATGTGGAGTAGTGGGAACACTCATCCACTGCTGGTGGGAATGCAGAAGGATCCAACCATTCTGGAGGACAGTTTGGCAGTTTCTCAAAAAACTAACCATAGATTTGCCATATGACCCAGCAATACCACTGCTGGGTATATACCCAGCAGAACTGAAAACAAGGACACAAACCCATATATGTACACCAATGTTCATAGCAGCATTGTTCACTATTGCCAAAAGTTGGAATCAACCCAAATGCCCATCAACAGATGAGTGGATCAATAAAATGTGGTATATACATACAATGGAATACTACTCGGCTGTAAGAACAAATACACTACAAACACATGTGATAACATGGATGAATCTTGAGAACCTTATGTTGAGTGAAGCAACCCAGGCATTGAAGGAAAAATACTACATGACCTCAATGGTATGAAATAAGCAAGCTGCCTCAGAGAGCTAGAGACTGGAAGATAGGTTTACAGGAAATCGGGGGCTGGAGGAAGGATGTGAGCCGACATCTGCAGGGGTGGAATCTATGATGAGCTGGCAGAAGTTTTGGATCACAGAGTGGATCAACAATGGCAGCGGAGGAATACCTGTATGGGATGTTATTGACAGGCGATATATGGTTGACAGGGAGTTATACAGGGCATGTGTCCAGGGTGCATGGAAATGATTGGACATACTCATAGTGGAAACAATTAAAAACAACAGCTGGAGGGGTACTGGGTTCCTGGCCAAGGGTGCTCTGTTGTGGTCCCTAGGGGAGCAGTGGCAGTCCCCTAGGTGCAATGGTAAGAACCAGGAAGGAATGAGAGTCCAATGGTGAGCCCCTGATACTAATGACTATGCTTGTGAGCCTATATGCCTGAAATAAGAACAAGGCCTAGAGCAGCACTGTGCCTGGGAGTTTCCTCCTGACAGCCTTCATGTTACTCTAATGTGGCCAGTCTCGAAGCCAAACTCAGCATGTAGATGCAGTGCATTCCCCCCAGCAAGGGACATGACACCCAGGGATGAGCCTCCCTGGCACCAAGGGATCACTACCAAGTACCAGCTGATGATGTAACTAGAAAATGACCTTGAATTAAAGGTTCAACGTGGACCAGCAGAATATCCCTGTCTACATATAATAACAGGAATTAAAAATGCTGTTTGACCTAATGTAAGGGGGAAATGGAAAGGAGAAATGAGTTTATATGGCTATGAGTCTCTAAAAAAGAGTCTGGAGGTTGTCAGAAGGATTGCCCTTATGCACACCTGAGCAGAGTCTCAGAGACAGATAAAGTAGATACAACCCCAGGTATTGGTCCTTTTGAGGGCTAAAGAGACCCACAGGTTCTATGGTCATGGCAGATGGGGTTCACTGCCATGTCAGTTGGCCCTTCTTTGGAGCTGGTGTTTCTGCGTGATGGAACTGGACTCAGATGAGATCTCTTTTCACAAGACTTTCATGCTACTTTACTGGAATTGTAGTTGGTGCTGGGATTTAAGATATATCTAGGGGATTTGAATCTCTGGACTGACAATATGATAGCCACACCCTGGACCTCAACAGACTTCAACTCCTAAAGTCTGATTTATTGGACTTACCCCACTCAGCTAACATGGAGTTGAAGAATGTCAACCACCACACCATGGAGCCTAGAGTGCCTACTCCTGAAAGCAGGAGGATTGCATCCAGTATCCATGTGGAATCTAAGCCCCCTCTTGACATAGAAGTGCAATGGACACAAACAATCCAATATCCACAGAGAAAATGTGGCATTGGTGTGGGAAAAGTGGCCATGGTGGCTGCTGGGTGTGGGGAATGGGAGGAAGAGATGAGATGTGGAGGCATTTTTGGGACTTGGAGTTGTCCTGGGTGGTGCTTCACGGACAATTACGGGACATTGTAGATCCCCCCAGGGCCCACTGGATGGAACGTGGGAGAGTATGGGCTATGATGTGGACCATTGACCATGAGGTGCAGCGATGCCCAGAGATGTACTTACCAAATGCAATGGATGTGTCATGATGATGGGAGAGCGTGTTGCTGTGGGGGGAATAGGGGGTGGAGGTGGTGAGGTTGAATGGGACTTCATATTTTTTGAATGTAATATTTTTTAAAAAATGAATTAAAAAAAAATTTTAGTATAATGAGCTTGACAGTTCCAAAGTGTGAACTTTGATCTTGGCTGTTTTTCCAAACTTAGTAAGTAATAGCAACTTCATTAGTTATAGAAACTTGGAAAATATTCTTGAACCCCAGTCCTCTTTCACAACTGAATATAACCTATGCAGTAGTTCCTGTGATTTTGGGGAAGATGGCAGAGTAGGGAACAACAGGACCCAGACCTGCCACCAAAATAACTACTAAAGAGGAAGGAACTGTCTGTAATAACTATTTTCTATTAAATAACTTCAGATGTTAGAAGAACACGGTACAGCATCCAGGGAGGAGCAGGAGGAAGAAGCTGATAAATTCTGATAATGAACTCCAAATTAGTCTCTTCATACCATGGCTACTGGTGCCCATTCCCCACTCTCAAGGCAGGGTCTTGTGGGGTCAAGTCCCTGGTTAACTGCTGGTAACAGAAAGGGACGTAAAAGTCCTCTTCCAAGAGAACATGGTGAACATAGCCCATCACTAATCATGACTTTTTAATTGGTGAATTTGGATCATTGGGTCCTAATTCTAAGGGCAACTGTCATTTCAACCCACCTGGACAAAGGAAGCAGCAGCCATTGTTTCAACCTTCTTGACCAGGGACAGAGGCAGTGGAAATTTAAAGGTACAGGGCTTCTTCAGGGTACGGGGGTGGGCGGGGGGGGGGGGGGTGGATTTAGCTGAATGGCTTCATTTGCTGTGTAGGCCTGGAAAGTTCAGCTATGGGGTATGTCAGAGAAGTTTTTGGCACCCTTCCTGACCCACTCCATAGGGCACTTTGGAGCTAGTCTGTAGCCCGTTTGTGGGTCCCTGGCCCTTTTATGGCTGGGAAAGGCCAAATTGGGAAGGCCCTCCCCAGGGAGGCCCTCTTTCCAGAATTTGCCCTACAGGCAAAAGCAGCAAGAGAGAATGGAAGGAGTATAAAAAAATTATAGAGGCAGATGTCTGGGAAAAAGACCTGCCAGCTTCAGATACCCATGAAAGGGAGGTTTTCCCAACCAAAACCCCAGGACAAGACAGAAGCCCAGTGTAGCAGTATGGCATTATTCATGAATTCCAAAAATTGATATTGGATTATGTTTGTGAACTGGTCTTTTCCTCATATTAGATTATATAGAATTCAGAGGTTTTACCTTTACTTGATTAAATAATGATCAAGGATTTGGTTGGGCCATGTCAGTAGGACTCTGACTTCCTGCTCCCTTGGTAGGCGGGGACTCACAGAGAAAATGCACTGCAGAGAAGGGAGGTTGGAGTTTTGATGTGGGAGTTTTGAGCTGGAGTCTAGAAAATAAACACACAGGAGATGCACACAAAGGAATAGAGATGGCTCCTTATACAGGACAGAAGCCCCAGGGAGAGAGACAGAGCCGTTCACCTGATAGTCCACAGTTGGCCTTGTGGGGCAAGCACAGCAGCTGAGCCTGGAGAGAAATGGAGTCCCAGGAAGAGAGGAACCCAGGAAACCTGAACCCTCACAGAAATTAGCAGCCATCTTGCCCCAACATGTGATGATGGATTTTGATGAGGGAAGTAACTTATGCTTCATGGCCTGGTAACTGTAAGCTTCCACCCCAAATAAATACCTTTTGTGAAAGTCAACAGATTTCTGGTATTTTGCATCAACACCCCTTTGGCTGACCTGCCAGCTAGGAGGGCTGAAGCTCAAGAAAATCTCTGTCATCACCAGGAGGTTGCAAAAGTAACAAAGAGACATCCCAGGGAGTAAATCGAAGAGTTGACATTCCAAGAAGACTTACATCCTATTCTGCTCAAACACTTCCAAAAAACTGAAGATAGAAGAACACTCCTGTGGGTACGCAAGGCCCCCTTTATGTCTTTAGCATGTAGCCACCTGCATGGCCTAGGTATGAGTTAAAGGTTAACAATCCTCCCCGGAGGGAAAAAAATGTATCAGTGTTATGGTAAACTATGGTCTTCCCAAAGCAGTAAGTGTCCTTCTGTGGGAAACAAAGTCACAGTTGTCTTGCAGGAAGAGACGTGCTGTTTCCATGGCTACACTTTTAACATAGGAAATAGCAATTAAGCCTTTCAGGTCAACAGGACTGAAGCTGTCCGGGGCAGGGAGAAATATGATCAAACATACTTTGTAGTTTGAAAGAACACTAGGACCTTGTACTCTGAGATAAAAATTTGTAGTTCTTTAGCTTGTGAGATTTATTAATGTGCAGCTGCATGTTATCACTTGTGCTTATGATAGCTTGAGTATATATAATGCCACTTGGAGATAATAAAGTTGTCTGAGGAGTCTCTACTGACAGATCCTCTGATCCCAGCTCTCTCTCTTTCTTTCTCTCTTTGTTTCATTCCCGATATCCTTCGGGCCCAAATCTCCAACATCCTTCCTATAAGCACAGTGAAAACATCATCACACCCCATGTGTACACTTCACATGACCCAAGCAGGAACTTTGGTCTCATACCATATGGAATATACTTGTTCTAAAATCCCTTACATATCACCCCTTATTTTCTCATCTCTTTGTGGAGCACTAACTTCATTCTTTGACCAGCCACCATCAAAAATTCTCTTCTGTCTGTACATCCCAATAAAGCTTATGCCTGACTAAATGCCAGTTATGTTCTTTGGTCTTATGGCCACACCAACTCGCGTGCTTCAGGAGTTGGGTTGTAATACTCCCTAACTCATTCCATGAGGCCAACATCATCATCATACCAAAGCTGGGTAAAGATACCACAAGAAAAAAAAAAGTTTAGACCAATATCTCATAAATATAGATACAAAAATCCTCAACAAAATACTAGCAAGCTGAATCCAAGATCATATTAAGAGAATTATACTTTATGATCAAGTGGTATTTATCCCTGTTATACAAGGTTGAGTCAACATAAGAAAATCAGGTAATGAATATAATATACCACATTAATAGAATGAAAGAAAGAAAAAAACATGATTACCTCAATTGATGTAGAAAAGGGAATAGACAAAATACAGTACCCATTCTTGATTAAAAAATTAATATACTAGGAATAAAAGGAAAATTCTTCAACATGATAAAGGGCATATATGAAAGACCCACTGCTAGCATCCTACTTGCTGGTGAAAGACTGACAGTTTTCCTTTAAAATCATGAAAAAGACAAAGATGCCACTGTTACTAATATTTCCTTATTTAGGATGGTGAAAAAATTTGCCACTGCCTTTAAATAGTCCTTTGGATCTGGTAAAAATATTCATCACTAAGAGGTCTTGGATGCATACACTTTAAGCTGTCTCTATAAATGGACAAATTTCTTATAAAATAAAATAATACATATCCATGCTAGGTCTTTTTTTCAAGAGGTACCAGAGATTGAACCCAGGACCTCATAGATTGGAAGTAGGTGTGCAACCACTTGACTCCATCTGCTCCCCCCATATTAGTTTTAAAACAGACAAAACGACCAAGGTTTCTGAGCTTTTAAATGTGGCAAGATTAATCGTAGTTCAGAAAACTTCTTGATTTTCACGCTTCTGCCTTTCCCTTTAGAAGAAAAAATATTAAAGATGAAAAAAATGTATAACATTTTTAAAATCCATGTTCCTGTCAGTTAAGGGCAGTATTTTGTAAACACTGTGAAGTTGTGTGTCTATTTCTGAATATGCTCACATTATTATTTCTGATATATTATACCTGTAAAATTAGTACAATTCAATTAGTATTTAAAATGTGGATAAATCCAATTTATAATATACTGACTTTTTACTTGATTAGTTGGGTAAGTGTGGCTTATTAGTCAATTTATTAGTTGCGCTAGTTGGAAATGATTAGATAAATTTAATTGTTTTAAAATTAATTGATCAGATACCAGATACATGCAAATAACAGGGAAAGTTCCTCTACAAACTTAGAAGCCTGTGAGAAATTATTAATTTCACAAAGAGCCCCCTAGCATTTGTCCATAATACCAGGGGTCATTATTTATATAAGTGTGCTTTTCATATAACAGCAGTCTTGCCAACACTTCCCCTTCTTCAAGTATGATTGATGTTTATCTATTAAATCCTTTGCAAGCACCTTGTCTTTCTATTTAAAGGTCTTGTTTTTATCAGAGGTGCCAGGAACAGTCAGAGAATACCAGTCTTATCAATCTACTTAGTAGGATTTCCTAACTTAAATCTATTTTCTCCAATTTCCATTGGTAAGGTTATCCTCTGTTTTTTTTTTCATTCAAAATGGGCAAATATCAGATGCTCATCATATTTTTTCATGCCTCTTTTATCTTACCAAATATCACCTTAGCCATTATGATGTTTGAATCAAAAAGAGAATTCTGATATTGGCGCCACTCTAAGCTAATCCACAGGATCAAATTGCCATATCAGACCCACAACACTCAGAGATCTTGTTCATTATGTATCAAGCTTTGCTCAAGAATTTTAAAGATATAGACAGTCAAGAGACTAAGAATCAGAGGGGTCCAGTACATTGAAAGTGACTCCTGTTTCCTGCCTTCTTATGTCAGACATACAATTCTGACCTAGAATAAATGAGTTCTCTAATGATGCCTGAAGAATTCCTCACAGAGCTGGAAATGCTTAAATTATGAAACCTCAACATTTATACCCCCCAAAAGTTGTATAGCTTATTGGGTCATTCATTCTCCAGAGATCTAAGACTCTCAGGTCCTAGGTTCTATTTATTATATATATTCTTAACCACAGCCAGATTGCTAAGGGCATTTCAGAGATAAATTCCCTTCCTCCTAGCAAATAGCATTAGTCTATTTAGAATAGGTTTTTAAAATTACTTGTTTATTTTATGTTTAATTTATTGGCAGATGTTAGACCAGGTGGCTTGCCATATATTTTTTCCCCCAGAAGGAATGTCTCCCTACCCCCACCCCTAGAAACATCATGGGTAATAATAAAGAAGATTTTCTTTTCAAAACTGATGCTATAGAACTAAGCAAGATTTTGGTAACCTAATCACGTGGTGATGCCTCTAGTTCCTTCAAAATCACAGTCCAGACTCACCCAAGCTATGGGTGAAATGAGGAAAGAGAGGAAAATCTGTGAATGTCAATGCTGAAATTGACATTGTTGTGTGCCAGTAAGATAGACTATGTATACTTAAAATAAAAATAGCCAAAATTAGGGAATCCCATAGTGGAGACTTCTACTCTCTGTTTCAGGCAGATTGAAATTAAGGCCAATGAGTCCTGGTATTTTCACTTCAGAAGAACAATATGTTCATGTAAAATTGACAGTAAAAGATCACATGCAATAGAATGTCTCCTGACTGAATGCAGGCCTTACATGGACACGGGGCATAAAAAATCTAGTATTCTCACCTCCAAAAATAGCTGACCTGAAAATAGGTTATTGGAAATTACATAGGTAGAAGAAACTCTGATAAGACTCATCATTATAAAATAAATAATTATGAGCTCCAATCAAGCCAAAAACAGAGTTCACCTATTTTAGTTTGTGTTGTACAGAAGTAAGCCCTGAAAAGAGACTTTCAAGAACAATTAACTTATTTGGGAAGTAATATGATGAAACACTGGCAGGGTAAGAAAGATTGAAAAAGGGAAGGGAAAGATACCAATAAATGGCATATTATCAAACACTTTACCACTGTGGTGATTGGAATTAATTCCATTGGGTGAACATGAGAGTTAGTGTAAAACATTGAGTTAGAATTTTCTGGCTTGAGGAAAAAATAAGTAGATATTTATTCACCAGCTCCTATTGGCCATCGTTTGAAGATTGTCTAAGGGGGTTGTGATAATTTTGAAATTCTTTTATGAATCTCAAAAAGAAAAATGTTATGTTTTTGAACTAATCCATTCCTGTGGTATGGAATATTTTGATTCAACTATATCAGTGAGGTGTGAGCCAGCTTGGGTCTCCACCCACGTGCTGGGTCTGATATAAACGGAGACACACAAAAAGAAAGGAAGCTACCATATTTGATCTGGCCATGTGAGAGAAAGGACTCCAGATTCTCCCACAGTGGAGCTCAAGGAGAGAAACCCTGAGAAGCTGAAGGAGCCAAGGTTCAGGGAGAGATGGCTGATGGACCACAGCTGAGTTCAGGGAGTATGTAGAATGAGGGGGGCAGATGCACTATTTGGTTTCACCATGTGGCAACATGCCAGGATCATCTGCAGCTGGCTTTGGTGAGAAAGCATCTCTGATGATCCTTTGATTTGGACATTTCATGACCTTGGAAACCTTAAGCGTTTTACTTTAAATAAAATTGCTATTATAAAAGTGAACCCATTTTTGGTTCTTTACATTGGCAGCCCTGTGGCAAACTAAGATAGGGATGTTATTTGTCCAAACTTGTGAGCTTGCCCTGCACACACCTCTTTGTTATCAAGAGGAAAACCACTGGCAGAGAGTTTATAGTGGGATGTGGATGCTCTGAAATGGTAAGTATTGAGGAGAATGGATGTGATTCAAGAGCATCTTCTACGTTACCTCTACTTGGCAATCTAGGATTTAAAGCATGTAAATTGGTCTAGTCTAAGACTTACGATGTTCATATATGTCCGTTTTCTTTTGACCAAATATCACATGAGGGCAGGGAATACATTTGTAATTAAGCAAAAATATTGACCAAAAATTATAGGATGTTCCAGGCCAAAAACATGCTGTGTATGAGACAGACTGGGAGATTGCCTAGTTGATTTGTTGATAGAAATTTTAATTCCCTTGATTACATTTAACTTTATTACACTGTGCTAGCTTAGATCATCATCTTTCCACTTCACTTAATCTATTTCATCTGCTATAAAAACTCCCTTAGTGGCCTTAACCAAGAAGAATTGCTCTGACTTCATCCATCTGAATTTCCAAATATAATGCAAGGCCACTTGTTGGCCAGGAGTGGAATTATCCACAATAAACATTGTTGTAAACATTGTAAGTCCAGTTTTAGTAGATACTATCAAACAGTTTACCACTGTGGAGGCAACTGCATACAACATAGAGTAGTTCTTAGGGCTCATCATCTATGTAAGGCGTTTTAAGTATTGTAATTTAGACATTCTATGAATAGGTTATGGCATCTTATTTTGGTTTTAATTTACATTTCTATGGTTATTAAGGTGCTTTAGTGTGTTTTTATATGTCTCTTTGGTATGTGAATTTATTTTGTAAAGTGCCTGTTTAGGTTTCTTATTCATATTTTTTTTTCTATTGAATTTTCTGACACATTTCTTATTAACACCTTCTCTATATAAACTTATGTTTAAATATGTTTCAAGTGATCACTTCTATTTATTCAGTAGATTATAGCTTTATTCAATTATGTCATTTTATAATTAAACACTCATTTCTTTATGTTAGTGTAATTCAGTTGATTTTGTCATTCCTTTATGGTCAGTACATTTGCATTCTACTTAAGAAATCTATAACCATGCCAAAGGCATAAAGCTATTATCTTACAAGATTACCTAGAAATTTTATTTGATCCTTATATTAGATCTATACTTCTCCTGGGATGGGTTTTGTGTATAGGGTAAAATAGGAAAGAGTCCCTAGTGTTCATTTCTCTCCAGCCCTGCTATATTGCTGTCATCCTAGGATTTCATTGACACCTTGAACCTATTTCTTTCATCAGTCCCAGGTTTTTTTCTTTCTTGCTCTATACACTGTTATATATTCTAAGGAATTGTCTCAAGAGATAATGGATGGGACATAAACTTAATAAAATATTGCCTGGCTGAAAACATCTGGATATAGAAATTGAATAGGTATCTCATTGAAGATTGAAAAATGCTTTCCTTCAGATTAAAGATATTGTTCTTATGTCCTTTTTATTAATTTATTTTTAGTAATATGTCAATTTTCTTAAATTGTATAAATTCTTTATTATCAAAGATGATGAAATATGATACAATAAAATGTTTTTTGATATATAACCACTTAGATTAAAAATATTGGCAATAGTAGCAAGGATATTTAAATCATACTTGATTAATGAATTAGAAGAATTATAGGGCTTTTAAAATAACATTACTAACCATTTTGAGAAATGTACACAAACACATAAATGCAGGATTTTGGCTAAAAAGTAGCTAAGCAAAGTTTTCACAATTAACTCTATACTGACACCTTTTCTTGGTTCATTATTTTATCAACTGATTAAGAAAGAAACATTTGTAGATACAGGAGCAAGGATTTTGGCTTTCTTAACTATACCTTATCCCCAAATTGCTGTGAATTATCATATTTATGAACATATAATTCCAAAAATTCCATTGAGGGTCAGTTGTGTTACATGCTGAATTAAATGAGATGATCCATGCAAATCACTCCTTACGGAGTTTACATTTTGGTGGTATTGAAATATGTTACCTTAATTCTCCTTCTTTCAGATAACTTAGAACAGTTCATTAACATTCTCTCATTCATGTCATCTCCACTCTCTGTAATGAAGACAGATATTATTTCCTCTCTCCTCTTTTATAGCTTTAATTGATGAATTATATAATTTGAATGATCTATTTAATATCAGGTTATTAGAAAGGGTTCATATCACCAAACACTCCTGTCCTTTTCTCTGCCTGAAGTCTGTAATTTTCACTGTCATTTGAGATAATCTAAGAGATGTAAAAATGTCATCTGATCCTCAAATATCTATTACATCACCTATTTTATTGAGGGAACTCATTTATCAAGTATTTTGTTGATTCACTGAATGTTCATTTAATACCTATTATGTATGTGGCACTATATCAGAGATTGAGGATATAAAACATAAAGCAGAGTTAGAACAAACTAAAGCACTCAGACTCTGCCCTAATGTTCTCATAGAGCTTAGGTTCAAATGAGATGACAAACATTAATCAACCAATTGCCCAAATGTAACAATTACGATCATAGTAAATGATGAAGAGAGGAATGTCGTGAAGAAACTAAATGGAGACTTCGGACTGTTATACAAGGGGATGGTAGACATGTAACACTTGGACCACAAGTTGCAAATATAACATAATATATATTGGGGGAAATTGGAAAGCAGAGAAGTATTAGAGTGCACATAATTCCCTGAGTCCTTGTTATTCCACAGTCTAGGCCTAGAACAGATGCTCTGTATACTTCTTGTCCAAGACTTCAGCACAAAGTACTCAGTGTGTGTACACAACTGGGAGCACTCTTAAGAATAAAAACAAACTTTGCCCCACTTGTGCTACATATTTATAGACCTAGCTCAAGCAGAGAGTGGTACAACCAGTTTCTCCAATAGCAAGGAAAAAGTCAAGGGACCTACAGGAATAGCATATCAGGGCCCAAAGTCCACTTCTTAAGGGTCACATTTTTCATAAATGGACACATCCTTTATGCAAGGCACATTCACGTAAGCTAAAGGCATTTGGTGCCTTCCAACAGACTTCTCAGGTAAGTGAGCCAGTTTTAGCATAGCAACCAAAGAGATGCAAGGAAATAAGCCTTTGGGGTCATTCAGAATTATCTCCTATCACTGATTTAGTCAAGAAATACTATCTGAGGGATAGATCTGAATCTAGAAAAAAAGAGTTACATAAGCAAAGGGCGAGAAAAGTGGTTGCTGGAAGGGCATTTAGGCAAAGAGAAATGTATGTGTATAGTCTGGAAAAGAAAGCATGACACTTCATGGTCTGCAAGAAGGCTGCATGGCTGGTGTTCAAATAGCAGCAACAGTGTGGGGCATAAAGAAATTGGAGAGCTGGTAAGCATGAAATCATGTGAGGTGTATAAACTATACTAAAAATCAATTCTTCATTAGGAGAGTAAATGGATGTAGTGTATCATGAGTAGGAGTATGACATAATCAGATTTCATTTTGACATTATCTCTGACATAGAGGAAAACTTTGAGGAAGCCCACAGCTGATGCTCACTAACTGGTAACATGTTCTGTGATTCAGATAAAATTACGGTGATTTGCAATGAAGCAGTAGAAATACAAGGACTTGAGAGAGATTTAGAAGGAACACTTTAAAAATACAAGCTATTTGGAATGTAATTTTTCCTCTTCAAGTAATCATTAGACAGTAGTTGTTCATGTGCAAATTATCAAGAGAGCTAAGCATGGTTGTATTTAAGGCTTATATTTTCAGTTGGAGCAAATGCATTGCTCTTTAGTTTTATACTAAAATCTAGCTTGAATCTCTGCACGTGCTCCTTAATACTAATGGATGAATTTGTAGTTTACCATGAACTAATACTGAAGGATTCTTGCTGGCAAATAGGATTCAGCATTAATCCATCTCTCCAGGTGTAAAGGGAATAATCTTTGGAACACAATCAAGTCTTCACATTTATAAAGGAAAGCCTAAAGTATTAGTAGATGGTCATAAATTTTATTGTGCAACTAGATAATTTCTAGATTGAAGGTGGTAGCACCATTAGTAAATACATAGGAATATCAGGTATACAGCAGGACTGAATAAAGCAAATAGAGACATATGGTCTTAAATAGCAAGTGCTGTTATAAATCCTAATAGTTCAATAATTGTGCATGGCAACTACTAGAATGTTGTATCTGAACATGAAAATGGCTTTGACCAGCTCATCAATGTTCCTTTATCACAACTATGTTAGAAATACTATTATAATAATTTCCTATTCCTTAGTAATGGTAAATGAATTGGCTAATTTTCTACCCACAGAGTTCTGGAATTTAAGTGATAATCAGCTTTGGGGAATACTTAATGTACTTCAAAATGACTTAATAACAGACTTTTCAGATTTATTATATCAATAATATTTTGAAATTTAACTGATTCAAATTCATAAAAAATTGGAGGATCAGAGTTGAAGCTCTATATAAATAAAGGACAACAATGATAAAAATGAAATTCAATGACTAAAGGTGATTAGAAAAAAAATATGTGAATCAATGTTTTGAATTGCTTCATTAATTTTCTTCTGTCTGGAAATCTACCTGAAAAAGCTTAAAGCAAAGCTAATCTCCTTGCTGGTAATCTTGGAATTATTCTTTCTTACTGAGCACTTTTTAAAATGTGACATTATCTTTTCCTATTTGTAATAAAATGAAAAAATATAGGTTATGAAATTAGATGAGCAACATGAAGCAAAAAAATTTAAAGTTCCTTTTTAAATTTAGGATTTCATTCAAAGTAATAAGTATATTTGAAAGAATAAAAGATATATTTATTTGCCCCTATGTTTTGTGATCTTGGCTAATTCTTGGCTTCAGGTATGTATTACAAAAGGAAACAGAGTAGCTGTGCACCAACAACCAATATGTAAATCATGAAACATATTGCCTGAGAAGAGGCATATTTTGGATTGATTGGCAGAAATATCAGATTTTGAATAAGGAAAAGCTTCCAACAATAAACTGCATGTGAATAGATCCACTGCGTAATTATTTATAAATAAGATACACAGTAAATATTTTCTTAGTGATATTAATTATAGTTTCACAGATTTAAAAAAAGGGACAATGAAGGACAGTATCACTCACTAATTTTCTGTTTTAGATGAACAATAAGCCATGGGATTTTATTTTTCTATATGTGAAAATGTATACTTACTTGCTGATTAAACTTAGCTAAGTTGTGGAGAGCAGATACCATAACATATGTTGGCTTTTAAAAATGGGAATTTATTAATTTACAAGCTTACAGTTTTGAGAGTGTGAAAATGTCCAAATCAAGGCATCATCAAGGTGATGCTTTCTTCCTGAAGACTGGCTGTTGGCGATCCAACTCCTCTGTCACATGGCAAGGCACATGGTAGCATCCCTTCTCTTCCAGGTTTTGTTTCTTTCGGCTTCTTGCTTCTGTGGCTTTCTCTCTCTCTCAATGTATTCATTCTATTTATAAAGGACTTCAGTAAGAACATTAAGACCCACCCTAGGCCATGCCTTCAGGGAAGTAACCTATTCATAAGGTCCTACTTACAGTAAGTTTACATCCATAGTAATGGATTGACTTTAAAAACATGATTTTCTGAGGTACACACTATTCTAAACTACCACACTCCACTCTCTGGACTCCCAAAAGATATGTTTTTTTCCATATGCAAAATACACTCATTCCATTACATTATCTCAACAGCCTTAAATCATTTTAGCAACAATGCTAAGTACAAAGTCTCATCAAAATCACCTACAGGAAGTGGATGTGGCTCAAGCAGTGGAATACCCACTTTCCATATGGAAGCTCCTGGATTCAGCTCCTGGAGCACCTAAAGAGAAAACAAATAAACAAAGAGCAAAAACAACAAGGAGACAAGAAGCAAAAACAAGAAGCAGATGATGGGCAAAAACAAAAAGGAGCATACAATGAGCAAAAACACAGTGAGCAAAACAGATGAGGGAGCCTATTCAGGAGAGCTGATGTAGCTTAGTGTTGCAATCTTTGGTCCCATTGAAAAAATTACTTACAAGTGAGGTCTATCCTGAGGCATATTCTTTTCAGACTGTGGACTTGTTTAACTTAGAAAACAAGTTATTTGCTTCTAATATACAAAGAAGGGGCAGTCATAGGATAAACATTCCCATTTCCTTAAGGAGAAATTTGAAGAAAGACAGGGGTAATGAGTCCCAAACATTTCTAAAACACTACAGGATGTACACCATTAGATTTCAAGGTCAGAGAGTCATCTATGGACAGGTGGTTTGTTCTCCAGGCCTGATGGAACAGCATCTGCACCCTTTGCAACTGGTTGTTTAGCAACCACTCTCTTCCCAAGCACTGGGGTGAAGGCGCCAACATATTCAAGCATTAGGGTGCAGGCCAGTCTCTTGGCTTCACCCTTGTCAAGCATAGGGGTGGCAGCCAGACTCTAGGCTCCACCCATGTCAGACAATGGGATTACAGCCAGCTCCTCCAAAATCCCCTGAGCATCTGAGAAACCTGGAGTGGTAATGCTCTTCCTGAACATAGGGACAGGAAGCTTTTCCTCTCCAAGCTCCAGGGTATACTCATGCTTTTCACATACATGAGTGGGTCCACTCTCTTGGTCCATAAAGATGTCTTCAGCCCAGACTTCAGCTTCCATAGTTCTACCTTTGAAGACATTTTTCTTTCAATCTGTCCCTTTTATTCCAGGCTGCCACTAGTTCTGTTCATACAGATCTCACACACACAAAAAAACTTGCTGGATTTACATGTAATACACAGAGGCCCAAACCATCAGATAATAGAACTTTCCACAAATCCTTTCTGGATAACTGAATTTCCAATCCCAACTTGCACTGAAATGGCTGAAAATTCCATGTTCAATTAAACCCTCACATGGACCACTATTCTCTGGAGACCCACTTTCCTGAAGCTCAGAATTTTTTCAACTATCAATTTCTGGTTTCTTTGTGCCCTGGAATTCAGTTCTCAAATCATCCCTTTCCCATAGCATTTTAATATAAACTGCAAGGAGAACCAGGCTGCAGTTTACACATTTAGTTTGGAAGTCTCATCAACTAAATATCCAAGTTTGTCACTTTTAAATTCTTCCTTCCATCCAACATCAGAACTCAATTTTGACAACTTCTCTGTCCCTTTGAAACAAGGGTTCCCTTTCTTCCAGTTTGCAATGATACATTCATAATTTTTATCTAAGTTCTCTTTGGAAGTAACTTTAGTATCCATATTTCTACCAACAGTCTCTCAAAAGCAATCTAGGCCTGTTCTATCAAGCACCTCACAATTCTTCTAGACTCTACCTGTTACCCATTTTAAAAGCATTTTTAACATTTTGACATTTGCAATAGAAGCACACCACTCTACCATTACAAAAATCTGTTTTAGCTTGCTAAACTGGCAAATGAAGATATCATGAAATGCTCTGGCTTTAGCAATGGGAATTTATTAGCTTACAAACTTAGCTTTTAGGCTGAGAAAAATGTCCAGAACAAGACATCCTCAGGTGATGCTTTCTTCACAAAGACTGACTGCCAATCGTCCTTGGGCCCTCTGCCACATGGCAAGGTGCATGGCAGCATCTGTAGGTCTCTCATTTCTCTTCCAGGGTTTTATTAATTTCAACTTTTTGCTCCCATGGTGTTTTTTCTCTGTCTCTCTCTTTCTGTATCTCTCCCATTTATAAAGGACTTCATTAAGAGGGTTAAGACTCATGCCTTACTGAATTAATCTAATAAAGAGGTCCTATTTACAATAGGTTTACACCCACAGGATGAATTAGCTTTAAGAACTTGATTTCCTGGGGGTACATACAGTTCCAACCCACCACGCTCTTTCTTCAGTTAATAAGCATTTTTTAAATAAAAGCCACTATAGCAAGAGGTTAAGATTTTTGTAAATCCTAATTGATTTGGACAGGGTTCAATGATTCCACAGCCAAGCAAAAAGGAGTCATATGAGGCTCTTGTCCTCAAGGTAATTACAGATTCCTTCAGCCCTAATATTCTATTTAGAAGAGGAATGAAAAATAAAGTATAATGAAATTATGGTACCCAAATATAAATTCCTGCAAAATCTTTCTTATTTTCTTAGGATAAACTTAGAGTGTTAAATTACTATATTAAAGGGGTTCAATCTATTAGAGGTCTTATTTACATTTACCTGAGTTCCTCTCTAGAATGATTACATTAGCACCATCAATATTACTAAAGTTTTCAGTTGTGGTGCCTTTATATTTGTATTTCACTACTCATTTTCCATCCATGCTTTATGTATCTGTTTCTCTTGTGCCAATATTAATTCCAGTTTCATATCTTTTAATTAGAAACAAAATCACATGTTATTTAAATTGAATTATTAATTAATGAGTTACCCGACATGTTGATTGCACTTGCATTTCTTCTGTGAGTTTTCAGATAGCATATTTATATTGTTTTTCTATTTTGATTTTCATATTTCCTTATTTATTAGTATGAATGTATTATAAGTAAGAATACATTATTAACAAGTTACTATATTTGTGGCAATACTTTTATCAAATTTTAATTTATTTAATTGTTTTTGACAACACATTTTTGGATAAGTATTTCACTTTTAAAATTTAACAAGCTCAAAACTAAACTTTTATTATTTCCTCTCATAATGAAACTACTGCCAGTTTCCCATTCTCAACAGCAACTCCAGTCTTCCAGATCTTCAGGATAAAATTCTTATTATCATCCCTATCCTTTCTTTACTCTGAAAGACAAATATCCAATTTGACAGAAAATTCTGAGACCGTCAGGGCTAAAATTTATTCAAAATATGACCATGTACAGCCTTCTCACCATCTATTTTCCAAATATATTAATCACTACAATTTTAAATTTTATGTTTGATAGCTCTAACATATAGGTGACCTGTGGGTTTGTTTTAATGTTATAATTTTTTCTTTGTCTGTTTCTTGGTAAGCCGGAAAATAATTGTGTAAAACCCAAACATTGTGTATGGCACATAGTGGAAGACCTGGATGATATCAAATTCTCTTCAAAGAGGGTCCACTTTGTCCCATGTAGACAGATGAATGATGGCATATCACTTTACTCTGATATGAGCCAGGACTGATTCATGTCTGGAATGTAAGTTTGGTAGGGCTCTTTCCAATACTGGTTTTATACAAGATTCCAGGGTGTAGTCCTCCGAGATTCCCAACTGATATCCTGGTAGATTTGAAGTCCAATTTTGCTTCTTGAGAAGCATAAAACACTGATATATTCACTCAGCTCTTCATAAGATTCCTTCTCTGCTTCTTTTGTGCAATTCCAGTTTAAAAATTTAACAAATGCATTGAAAGGAAAACCAACAAAATGTTGGGCTTAATTTTTTGTGCATTACTACTTGTTGGTATTCAACTTCTGTCCTGTCCCTGGAATGAAATGGCAGATATCTTGAGGGACAATCATAAGCATAAGATATGCTTATTTCAGTGTGATTCCTTTATCATAGTATCTTGGCCATTCATGCTCTGTTTGACTCATTAGTTTCCCAAGGCGTATGCATACACACACACATACACATACACACACAACAACTGCACACATCTATCTGCCCATATAAAATCTGGCTTTCTAGTTTTTCTTGGTAGAAATATTGGTCTGAATTGAGCTACTCCATTATGTCGAGGAATCCAAATCTATGCATACATAATTAAAGAACTATGTTAAAAACATTAGAATGGCTAACTATGAGGAGGGGAAAGGGAACTGCCAATAAAGAGTAATGATAAAAAAATAAAATAAAAAAATGGCTGCCACAAGCCTTTATTCTGCATGTAAACATATGCTTCTTTCAGAAACTAAGGATCATTAAACCAAGGAGCTGGTGTAAACAATGATAGCATGCTGCTAAGAAATATTGATAAAATAAATGTAAAATAGGATCTAGTTGGTATAAAGATCTGAAATAATATAGAGGAATATATGGAAAAAATGAACATCACACATAATCCTACCATTGTTATATATTGATGTATAAATATATAAAAGATTTCCCTTACAATTGGCATCATGCTACCATATCTAATTTTTAAGGTGCATGTTTCATTTTATCTAAAACTTGTCCAATTAAATATTTATAGAGCTATTTTATCATTACTAAATTTTACTTTGTGTGAATGCACAGCACTTTTTTAAAAGAGAGGACATATATAGTATGCAGAATGGCTAGTTTATCTATGTACACTAATAGAAAGATGAACTTTCATAAACAAATCTGACCTTTGAATATAAACTTGGCCCTTTGCCCTGATTTATGGGCTTCTATAACAAAGGAACTATCTGATTGGTCATCATCATAGACAAGAAATGATCTATTTATCAAAGATAAATTGTTCCAGTGGAAGGAATTTGGAATTTATTTTTCTTTTCAGACAGTTTGTGCTCAAATGATGCTAACAAGAAGATTATATTAGCCTTCAGGTCACAGAAGGAAATACAAGTTTTGTGAATTGAGTAAAAAAAATATAAACCATAATGTAAAACATAAGGAAACTGAAAATTTAGAAATTTGTACAGTCTAAAATATAAACCATAATGTAAACCAAAATGGAAGCATGTTTGATAGTTATGTTTCAAAATCTGTACATTAGCTGCTACAGCAAATGTAACATGAACATGTAAAAAGATCATTGCTGGGGATGGGGCAAAGGCTTTGATGTTGGATATATAGGAGTCCCCTATATTGTATATGTGAATTACTGTGATCTAAAGCTTTTTTGAAGACAAAATTAAACATTAGAAAAAAAAAGAAAGGATGTAGATGCTGAAGAAAAAATGGAAGTTCCTTGCCACTGTACATACAGGGCAACCCCTATTACATTGATGAAAGGCAAAATGTTAAAAACAAAGCTTTATGATATTTTTTATTTTTTTAATACACCAATTTATTTTTACTTTATTTTAGTATTTTTAAATTAGTAGTTATATTTCTAATTTTTAAACCCATCACTATATTTCATTTACCTATTAATTGAATTTGGTAATATATTAGGATTCATTGCTGAAGATGTTTTGGACAACAGAGAGGTTCGACTATGGCAGAGGAGGAACACTGGTGTGGGATGTTATTGATGGGGAGTTTATGAGTGGGAGGCAGTTCTCCAAGGCACGTATATAGGGGACATAAAAATGTTCTGATATATGTTGAGTATTTTCATAGTAGTTACAAACAACTGAGGGAGTGCTGAGTTCCTAATCAGGGGAGCTCTGTCACATTTCCCAATGGAACAGCAAATAATCCCTCAAGTGCAATGGCAAAGACCAACAAGGAAGGATGGTCCAATGATAAGCCCTTGATACTGATGACGATGCTTATGAACCTGTGTGCCTGAAATATGAACTAGGCCTAGAGCTGCAGTGTGCCTAAGAGTTACCTCCTGAGAGCCTCCATGTTGCTCAAATGTGGCCACTCTCTAAGCCAAACTCAGCATGTAAATGCATTACCTTCCCCCCAACATGGGACATAACTCCCGAGGATAAGCCTCCCTGGAGCTGAGGGATTACTACCAATCACTAACTGGTGATGCAACTAGAAAGAGACCTTGAATAAAAGGGTCACCTCAGACCAGCAGAATATCTCAGGCTACATGTACGATCATGTGTTAAAAACTGCTTTCTGACTTTGAATAAAAGGGGGAAATGGCAAAGACAAATGAGTTTATATGGCTAAAAGACTTCAAAAGAGAGTCAGGAGGTCATCAGAGGGGTCCCACTTATGCACACTTCAGCAGGACCCCAGAAACGTCCAAAGTAGATACTACCCTAGGTACTGGTTCTCCTGAAGGCCATAGAGGCCCACAGGGTATATGGTCATGGCAGATGGATTTGGAGTTCTGTGCCATGTCAGTGGGTCCTACTTTGGAATTTGTGTTCCTGAGAGTGATGGAGCTGAACTCAGTTGTGACCTTTCTACACATGCCTCTTCTGTCACTTTTACTGAACTTGTGGTTGGCACTAGGGATGGTGTGTACTCAGGGGACTTGAATCTCTGGACTGCCCATATGCCAGATGGGCCCTGAGCCTCAGCAGATTGTAACTCCTACTCTCTGGTTCATTGGACTTACCCAGGTCGGCTAACAGGGAGGTGAAGATGGTCAACTACCACACCAGGGAACCAAGAGTGATTACAACTGCAAGCACAAGAATTGCATTCATCATCCATGTGGAATCTAAGCCCCCTCTTGATATAGAGGTAGAGTGGACATCACCATCCCAGGGTCCACAGAATCAAGGAATAAAATATGGACTAGAGTGGACTTACTGATACTCTACTATGAAACTATTATGACTAGTAATGGAAGAAATTGTAGCATTGATGTTGAGGATGTGGTCACAGTAGTTGCTGAGGGCTGAGAGAAGGAAGAAGAGATGCGATGTGGGGGCATTTATGGGACTTGGAGTTGTCTTAAATGTTATTGCAGGGTCAGAACATTATATGTTCTGCCATAACCCACTGAATATACCAGGGGAGAGTGTGAACTACTGGATAAACTATTATCCATGTGGTGCAGCAGTGCTCTATAATGTGTTCACTGAGTGCAATGAGTGTGCCACAATGATGAGGGAGGTTGCTGGTGTGGGAGGAGTGGGGTGAGGGTGGGGGATATATGGGAACCTCATTTTTTTTAATGTAACATTTTTTGTGATGTATGTGTCTTCAAAAAAATACAATTTACAAAAATGATGGGGGTGGGGGAGTGGGTTATATGGGAACATTTTACATTTTTTTCATAAAAAATGTGTTAAAAGAAGTAAATAAAAAGACTTAACAAAACACACAGAAGAAAGGAAACTCTATTACTTGAAAGAAAACACTATAATATGAAAATTCTGTTTGCTATGAAACTAGGAAAAGAATTTCAATATAAACAAGAAAAACAAATTGATGAAAATAAATATAGAAATAAATGAATTAGAAAACTAAAACCAAAACAAACAAAAAATCATATGAGCTAAGTGAGAGATGCTTTTAAAGCATTTAACTAAATTCTTTTAATTAAAGAATTTAACTAAATTTGAAACCAATATAAGATTTAAAAAATACAATGAAATGCAAAATAGTGGCAACTTCTTTAATATGGTAGTGTACATTGTACATAAATACTACTGAACGAGAATAGATTAAAGGCATTTCAGCTAAAGCCAGCAATTCAAGCTTTTTTTTCCCTCTTACATTTTTTTATTTTTAAAAGATACTTAAATTCCATAGATGTTACATAAAAAGTGTAGAGATTCCCATATCCCCTGCTTCCTACCTCTCCCACACTTTCACACATTAACAACATCCTTCATTAGTGTGGTACATTTGTTAGAAATGAAGAACACATATTGGAGCATTGCCACAACTGTGGATTATAGTTTACATTATAGTTTAAATGCTTTCCCATGCAATTTTGTTAAGTTATGACAAGATATATAATGGCCTGTATCCATCAATGCAACATAATTCAGGACAATTCCAAAGTCCCCGAAATGCCACCATATTACACCAAATTGTTTTTAAAGATACTTAAGTTACATAAATGTTACATAAAAAATATAGAATATTCCCATATACCTCTCTCCCTCCCCTCCCACATTTTCCCATGTAAACACCCTTCATTAGTGTGATACATTCATGGCAATTGCTGAATATGTTTTGGAGCATTGCCACTAAGAAAGTTTTCAAGTTTACATTGTAGTTTATACTCTTTCCCACACAATTCTGTAGATTATGCAAGATATATAATGGCCTGTATCTGTTGTTGCAAAGTCATTCAGGACTATTCCCAAGTTCCAAAAATGCCCCCATATTACAACTGTGTTCCCTGTCCCTGCTCTCAGAACCTCCATACTCTGAGTTTGGCTTAGAGAGAGGCCATATTTAAGCAACAATGGGGCTTCCAGGAGGCAACTTTTAGGCACCCTATACTAGACTAAGTTTCCATTTCAAGAGTAAAGGTTCATAAACACAGTCATCAATATCAGAGGCCTGTAAATGGACCATACTTCTTCACTAGTCATTGCCCCTGTATTAGGAGGATTTTTGGTGTTCCATGAGAGAATGTGGCAGAGCTCCCCAGGATGGGGATTTGATAGTCCTTTAGTTATTGTGTGAATCTCCACCCACCATGACAATGACCCATGAATATTTGAACACATTTACATGTATGCTTAGGTGATCTTCCTCCCACGTATCCCCCACACCATTGATCCTCCCCTGCCATAGTTGTAATCATTCTATGATCCAAAACTTCAAAAATGAAGGCAATAAAATATCCAAATATAATTAATGAGGAAATGAAATAATAATGATAGCTTTAAAAATAACTAAAACATTAAAAAAAATAAAAAAATTTGGGATAATAGAAACTAATGAAAACATATTTAAATTTTTTTTTGACATTTTGTCTTTCATCACTGTAAGATCTGTTTTCCTATAGGTACAGTGACATTTTCTTCCATTTATTCTTAACTTTTTTTCATTTTTTCTTCAAAGAAGTTTTAGGTTATAGAAAATTTGCGTACTGAATACAGGGGACTCCCATATACCCCCAGCATCCTCCCCTTTTACCCCTTTCCCCTATTAATAACATTTTATATGTGGATGGTATGTTTGTTACAGCTGATGTGCAAATATTGAAACATAGCTACCAATCATGTCAATGGTTTACATTATGGTTTACATTTTGGACATACACGTTTATAAATTTTGATGTAATATAACATGGCCTGTATCCATTATAACAAGATCATGTAGAATGCTTTCATTGCCCTCAAAATGACCCCTCTTCTAACTATCCTATTCCTCCCTCCTCCTTCCCTTGGGATCCATGGCAACCACGAGGCTTCATTTCTCGAAGGACAAGATTCATAGTTACTTACAACAACACTGAGGACTTGAAACACTGGTTTGTCCTCCCCTATTAGGTTCTCGATAGACTCTCATCCCTCTATTTGAGAACATAGCAGAGCTCTCCAGGATGGGAGTCCACTACAGTATTGCTGATTATGTGGGTCTCCACCCACTGATATAACACACTGTGGTAAGATGAACAGTCACACACTCCCTAGGTGTGCCCCAGGTGTGCCCTGTTCCAAATACCCCCCACATCCAACACCCCAAACCAGCAACCCTCACTTACCATATTGCCAACAGAGCATTTCCAACATTGTAGTTTCAGCCATGTACCCACCAATCTTCAGAGTTCACTTGCTCCCTCCCCCAACCCTCCCCGCAGTTCCATGTACAGTTCAACCCTCACTTCCCACCCCATCCCCCTGACAAACCGGCACCACTCAACCCAACAGTATCGTTACCACTGTCTTGACCCTCCACTGTACAACTACACACTTCCACCTTTTCATAGATTATGCCTACATGGTCATTGGCTCACAATCTTTTTGTCCCTTTCTATTTCCTGTAAACCTACCTTCAAGATTCTAGCTCTTCTAGTCTGCTCAGTTTGCTTAATTCATATTAATGAGATCATGTAATATTTATCCTGCAGTGCGTGGCTTGCTTCACTCAATGTAATGTCCTCAAGATTCATCCATGTTATCCTGTGTGTTAATACAGTACTTCTTCTTATAGCCGAGTAATATTCCATTGTATGTATATACCAAAATTTGTTTATCCATTCATCTGTTGAAGGGCATTTGGGTTGATTTCATATTTCAGCAATAGTGAAATAATGCCTCTGAATGCAATATTATCTAATGTGCAAATAGGCCCATTTACAAACACAATGCAATATCTATTTTTTGGAATTCATAAATAATACAGAACTACTACATGCCATACTCATACAGAAAGACATTAAATATTTTTTAAAAACTTATTTCAATAACAATACTAAGTACAAAATCATATCATAATGAGTTGAAAGTAATACAGTTTCTCTTGGGGAAAAGTACCATCTGGATGTAGACCTCTGAAACTTGCAAAACATTTTTTCTGCTCCCAATACACAAATGGACAGACAAAAGCTAAACATTTTCATTACAATAAGGAGAATTTGGGAGGGAAACATGTGTCATCAGTTCAGAATTGTTCAGTAAACCCACAGGATATACTTCATTAGATGTCAAAGTCTGAGAGTCATTCTTAAGATGATGTTCTTTTCTCCTTGGGGTCACATGGGGGCCCTCCCTTTCTACAGGCTTGCCCAATGGCCATTTTCTTGGTTCCACCCTCATCAAGCATCTGGATATAGACCAACCTTCAAATCTCACCCTCCAAGAGCATTGGGTGATACCATGCTTTACCCAATTTTTGGGTTGGAGTCTTAGCTCCCCTACTACAGTGAAGTAAAGACAACTTCCTCCTTAACCTTTGGCATACAGGCTCAACCCTCTCAGAGCAACAAATTGACCACTGGTCCTTCCCTAATCCATAGGGGACAGGCCCACCCCTCTCAGAACTATGGGGTGCTGACCTTAACTGCCTTAATCCTCGAGGAATGTGCTTCACCTTCTCTGTACCCTGGGGCAGCAAAACTCTCCCCTGAACATTGGGTGGGAATATCCACCCTCTTTAACTGCTGGGGCAAACTCACCTTCTCTATACACATGTGTGGAGTTTCTCCCTTGGCCCAAGGTGATGTCTTAATTCCAGATTTCAGCTTCCATGATATTCCTCTCAAAGCTGTTTTTCCTTCAATCTTTCCTTTCCATGTCACTTTTAGTCCAGACTGACAGCAATTGTGTTCATACAACTCTCTCAAAAAGTTGTTGGTTTAGCCTGCAAAAAGCAGGGGGCTAAGTCATCAGACAGTAATAATTTCCATAAGTCTTTCTGAGAAACTGCATTTTCACTTCTGATTTACAAGTTCCAAGTTTAGTTAAGTTTTCAAATGGGGCACTATCATCTGGGAGCTTGATTTCCAGAGACTTGGAATTTCCAGAATCAGTTCCTGTTTTCTTTGTACCCAACAATTCAGTCCTCAGCTTATCTCTCTCATCTAGCATTTTACTATAAGCTGCAAGGAGAAGCCAAGCCACATTCTCTGAGTTTACTTTGGAAAGTTCTTCAGCTAAATGCCCAGGCTTGCCATTTTCAAATTCTACCTTCCATAAAACACCAGGAATTAATCTTGCTAAGTTCTCTAAAACTTTAAAACACAGATTGGCTTTCCTCCAGTTACCAATAATATTTCATTATTTATTCTAAGCCATCATAAAAAGTCTCCTTAGTCTCCATATTGCTATCAACAGTCTCTTCAAAGTGATTTAGGTCTTTTCCATCAAGCATTTCACAATTTCTCCAAAAAAGTACCACTAACCCCTTTATAAAACCATTCCAGCATTTTGGTATTTGCAAAAGCACTTGCCCACTCCTTGGTACAAAATTCTATATTTGTCAGCCAAAGGGGTTCTGATAAAAAATACCAGAAAATGGCTGGATTTTATAAAATGTAATTATTTGACATAAGAGTTTACAGTTACCAGGCCATAAAGCATAAGTTACTTCCCTCACCAAAGTCTTTTGCCACTTATTGGAGCAAGATGGCTGCTGACATCTGCCAGGGTTCAAGCTTCCTTGGTTCCTCTCTTCCCAGGATTCATTTCTTTCCAGACTTGGCTTCTCTGTTTCCTCAGCAAGGCCAATTGTAGACGATCAGATGAATGGCTCTATCTCTCTCTCTAGGTCTTGATTCTCTCCCTGCTCCTCTGTGTGATTACCTCCTATGCTCCAGCTCAAAACTCTCTGTGTCCTCCTTCATGTCTTTACTTTCCCAGGCTCCACATAAAAACTCCAGCATCAAAATACCAACTAACTCCTTTGTTCTGACATGTGGCTTTATCTGTGAGTTCCTGTCCATCAAGGAAGTGGGTACTCTGCCCTTTACTGACTTCCAGCTTCATTCCATTGTGGTCAGAGAATTTACTTTGAATAACTTCAATCTTTCTGAATTCATTGATAGTTGTCCTGTGGCCTAGCCTGTGGTCTTTCCTGGAGAATGATCCTTGTGCACTCAAGAAGGATGTATATCCTGCTGTATTTGGGTATAATGTACTGTATGTATGTATTGCTTACAGATCCTCTAGTGTATTATTCAAAGTCTTTGTTTCTTTATTGATGTTCTGTCTAATGGTGATAATGGTGTATTAAAGTCCCCCACTGTAATTGTAGAGGCTTCTATTTCTCCAGTTAGATTTTTCAGTTTGCCTCATATTATATTTTGAGGCACCCTGATTAGGTGCATAAATGTTTATGATTATTCCATCTTCTTGATAGATTATCCCTTTTATTAATGTAAAGTGTTTGCATTTAAAGTCTATTTTGTCTGATATTAGTATAGCTACTTCCACCATTTTTTCATTATTGTTTGCTTGTAAAATTGTTTTCTAACAATTTACTTTCAGCCTCCTTGCATATCTGAGTCTAAGGTGGGTTTCTTGTGACAGTATATAGAAGGTTTACATTTCCTTATCCATTCTGCCAATCTGTGTCTCTTGACTGATGAGTTTAACCCATTAACATTCAATGTCATAACTGTCAAGGATTTACTTACATTAGCCATATTTTCTTTTGGTTTATGTATGCCATATGTTGTTTTTATTTCTCTTATTATCTTTTTAGTTGTTCTTACACTCTCCTCCAACTCTATCTCTGCTGTTTTTCTTTTCAGCCTGTGGAATTTCCTTCAGTATTTATTGAAGTACATGTTTCTTATTGACATACTCTCTTAATTTCTGTTTATCTGTGACTATTTTGAACTCTCCCTCATTTTTTAATGACAGTTTTTCAGGCTAGAGAATTCTTGGTTAGAATTTTTTTTTCTTTCAGCATCTTAATTATTTCATACCACTGCCTTCTTGCCTCAATGATTTTGGATAAGAAATCAGCACTTAATCTTACAAGCTTCCCTTGTATGCAATGTTTCTCTTTTCTCTTGCTTCTTTCACTATTCTGTCTTTGTCTTAAGTGCTGGAAAATATGTCTTAGGGTAGGCCTGTTAGGATTTATACTGTTTGGTGTACACTGCACTTCCTGGACATGTACATCCTTTTTCTTTAATAGGGTTGGGAAATTTTCAGCCATTATTTCCTCCAACACACCTTCTGTCCCTTTTCCCTTCTCTTCTCCCTCTGGGAAGCCTTTTGTGAATATGTTTGTGTGAATCATGTTATCGTTCAAATTGCTGTGTCCCTGCTGGATATTTTTATTTGTTCTGCTATCTGTTTGATCACAGCTATTCTGTCTTCCACATCACTGATTCTTTCCATTGCATGTTCAAATCTATTGTTATGTACTTCCACTGTATTTTTGATTTCTTGTATTGTGCCATTCATCACCATCATATCTGTTGTCTTTTTATATACATTTATAATTTCTTCTGTGTGTTCTCCCAATGTCTTTTTAATATCCTTAATCTCTTCCTTCACTTCATTAAGTTGATTTATGATATTTATTTGGATATCTCTAATTAGGTTTTCCATGATCTGCAGCTCCTCCTGTTTTTCAGTTGGTTCATTGGACTGGTCCATGTCTTCCTATTTCTTAGTATTGGTTGTAATTTTTTGTTGGTATCTAGGCATCACTTTATCTTGATGGGTTTATTCAGTTGATAAGCTTCTTTTTCTAATTTAGGGTTTTATTTTGTTGTTTTTCTGTGTGTGGTCAGTTTTCACTTTGACATTTTGTACCTCTTCTTTTATTTCCTTTCTGTTGTCTATGTTCCCTTGGAAATAAAAATTAGGACCAGAGAAAAGGAAATAAGTATGAAGGGAGAAAGGATAATAGTAATACTAATTATAAAAGGTAGAAGAGGAACTTTATAAGACCTAAGAAAATGAATAATTAACTTGGGTAAGAAGTGCAAAGGAATAAGAGTACAAAGGTGGAGTATAAACAATGAGATGAGAAACTGAATAGAGAAAAAACGTATAAAATGAATTAAAAGGCTAGAATTGTGAGAAAATGGAGAGAGAAAAGAAAAAGTCAGCAAGAAAAAAGTAAAAAGAAAAAGAAAACAGAGAAAAAAGGAGAGAGAAATAAGAATAAGAAAAACTGAAGACCAAACAAGAAAGATGGAATGAAAGTACAACAACAGAAAGCAGAAGATATAAAGATGAAGGAATGAAAAGAAATCCCTTGGGTATACAAAATTGGTAAACAACAACAACAACAAGAAAGGGAAACAAAGGAAGGGGAAGCAAAACAGAAAAATGAGAGCAGCATCTAATTAACATCAAAAGAAGGGGAAGAAAGAAGATTCAAAGGGAAAAAAAGAACAAAAACAACAAACAAACAAAACCCATGGAAAAACAGCCTTCTCTCTTAGGTATCTAAGGAGTTTCTCAGGCTGCCAGTGTTCATCAGTCAATTACCCTGCAGACTGCCCTCTGCAGGTTTTAAACCAAGTTTTAGTGAGTAAACTAATTTAAATTGAAAAAAGAAAACTTTTTAAAGAACAATAAGAGATCCAAGGAAAGCTAATACAAAAAGAATGTCTCTATGTTTCCTGTCCTAAAGTATCAGTTGGATGTCTAAGAAGAGCCAGGAATCTAACCAATGACCTTATATATTCAAGGCAGAAACTCCTCTACTGAGCTAAACTTCCTCCTTGGGTTAGTTGGCCTTTGAGAAAACTATCCACCCAATTTCCCTCAGGAGTTTTGGTGGTATAATGGTGACAGAGCTGTCTTCCAATTTCCCTTGGGCAGTTAGAATCTTTGCAATTGGACAGAGTCCTGCTGATTAGGCACCTGCCTGTCCCTGCCCCTTTTCTATTCTAATTGCTTTCTCTCTCTCAGGGCAGCTGGGCCTGAGAGCCTATGTGAGCAGATGCCCTCTCCCCTTTCCTTGTCAGGTTGAAGTCTTTTCCAGGATTCAAAGGGGACATGGGTGACCAAACTCAACACACACAAAAAAAACACTCTCAACCCTCTTCCAGACCCCTTCTCTTTCCAAGAGACCTTAAGTAGGACCTTGAAAGGTTATTGAGGCTTCCTACTGCCTGCCTCCCTTATGGGAGTTGGCATTTTGATAGTATTCAGCCCTGGACTATTCAATTGCCTGTCTCTGCCCTCTCCCCATCCAAGGTCCTCTCTCCCAGGGCAGCTGCATGCATAAGGCTGCTTGAGCAGATTCCCCTTTCCCCTCTTCTCTGGGCCACCTCAGTGCTGGCTGGTATGCTCCCTGAAGTTCAAAGGGGGCCCAGGTAACCAAACCCACAGAAAGGAAACCCCTCTCTATCCTTTGCCAGAACCCTTTTCCTCTCAGAGGGTTCATGGAGGTTTTCTGCCTTCAGGGTGGGGCTTATCCACCCCCTGTTTCCAGCCACAGGGCTGAGAAACTCATGGTTTTTCCTTGGGCTCTTTTTCTCCTTGTCCAGTTCCCTCCAGATCAATGCCCTGAAGCCTTCTGCTTTGTGGATTCCCAAGACATCTCACTGGGGTAGGATTTTGCCCCTTCTCAGTCATTTTTCTGTGAAAGAGGTCAGGAGTACCCACCAAAGCCAATGCTACCTTGCCAGAAATCCTCAGCAATACGAATTCAATACAATAATAGCCTCTTCTATTTAATGTGATATGGGATGTAGTACTCAGAAAACATTCAAAAGAAAACAATTTGAGATGCAAAAATTGAAAAAGGAAAAACTACTTCCATATGTATAAGATAAAATTGTATTTCTGAAAAAAACAGCAAAATCAGTTAATTTCTCTTAACAATGTAATATCTAAAAAAATATATGATATAGAATAAATTCACAAAAATCAATAGACTTACTTATGAGAAGAATAATCTGAAGATATGTTGTAAGAATGTATTGTAAATCCTCACAGGGCCCACTGGGTGGAATGGGGGAGAGTATGGGCCATGATGTGGACCATTGACCATTAGGTGCAGAGGTGCCCAAAGATGTACTTACCAAATGCAATGGATGTGTCATGATGATGGGAATGAGTGTTGCTGGGGGGGGGGGAGAGGTGTGGTGGGGGTGGTGGGGTTGAATAGGACCTCATATATATATATATTTTTAATGTAATATTATTACAAAGTCAATAAAAAAAGAATGTATTATATTATATTATGTTATATTATATTATATTAACACTTAGATGTTAGTATAACAGGAAATATGTGAAGCATTGGGGAAAACTTAAAACTCCAAAGACAAAACAGTATTCTTGAAAAAATGGAAATACATATGATAGTCTTTTATAGGATGATCAGTAAAATATTAATTATTCCTGAAATAATTTATTTAATCAGGGTCATTTCAATAAAAATGACAGAAGGTTAATTCTTATATATAGCGAAAGGTTTTAATTTTTTAAGTTTTCTATTGTGTGATGGTTTGAATTTGTATGTATCTCAGGAAAAACATGTTCTCAAATCAGTCCATTCCTGTGCATGTAAACCCATGTTAAGTAGGACCTTTTGATGAGTCTGCCTTAGTTAAGGTGTGATCCACCTCATTAAGGATGGGTCTTTATCCAATTACCAGAATCCTTCATAAATGGAATGAATACAGAGAGAAAAGAGAAAAAACACAGAAGCCAAAAGCTGAAATTGAGGAAACCCAGAATATAAGGGAAAGATCAGCAGAGGACTCCATGTGCCTTGTCGTATGACAGAGGAGTCAAGGATAGCTGGCAGTTGGTCATCTGGAATAAGGCATAATAAGGAATAATGCTTTGATTTGGACATTTTCTTGGCCTCAAAACTGTAAGCTAATATTATAAATTCCCATTGCTCAAGCTGAACCATTTCATGATATTTGCTTTAAACAGCTTAGGAAACTAAAACACATAGGTTTATGACAAAGAAATATTTATAACTAATTTCAAATATAAAGAGCTAATACTCTTAATTTATAAATTTGGGGAAAACAATACAACATAGTCTAAATATACTCTTCATAGAAGATATTAAAAGTCCTCTGAAATATGACAAAAACGTTCATTCTCACTGATAATTAAATAAATGCAAATCAAAACAATTCTGGTTATAATAGTGGTCTCTCTCCTATTATATCAAATCAGATTGTCGTCTTTCACTGAAGCAGATAATGCTGAAAGTAAAAAGTCAAATATTTAAATTTTGTTTGGATTGCTCTCAAAATATTTAAGTTCATCATACCTAGAGATAATATAGATAATGAAATTTATAGTTACTCAATTATTAATATAAAATCAGATTTTATAATAAAGTTTGTAATAAAAACTTTATATTTTTGTCTATGCCTTTGTTACTGAAAAAAATACATGGATTTTGAAATAAATTGTTCTTTGTACATCATTTTCCAAGAAAGTATTATGTTTCAAGGAAATATTTTACTTGTTCATTTGGAAGTGTCAGATGAGTGTTCACACTTACTAAGCTGTGGCCCTTCTGGGCTCTCCAACAATTGCCTGTGTGATCACTAAGGGTACAGAATGATTACTCTTCACTCTGACAGTTCTGAATTCTGTCTTCCCATCCTATATATATATTCTAGGAATTGACATGTTTAGAACTTTCTATGTGTTATTTTCTCAGCTTTCTGTAGTTTCCCTTTACACAAACATAGTTAAATACTCAATAAAGGCTGAAAATGTATACTATTTGCCACTTAATAATTTATCATAACATTAACTGCGGTCACCCCTCGGGCTGAAGTGTGGTTTGCTGGCCTGGTGGGGGAGCAGCCGCGGCAGGCCAAGCCGCTGCCCCCATAATAGGGTGGCTGGTCGGACTCACCGCCACCCCTGAAGGGAGCTCGGCATGGGCACAGAGTGCCCTCGGGTCTCCCCTTCTCGGCAGCCATGCTTCCGTGGCCGCCCCTCCTCCCGGGTGGCGCCACACGATGCCTGTGGGGCAGTACCCTTCTTCTTCCTTCTCCCTGCGCAGGCACAGGGCAGAAAATTCCAGTCTGCCCTTTTCCCTTCCCCTGACAGTAGCAACAGCCAGGCGTGGGCGGGAAACTCAAGTCTGCCCTCCACCCCAGCAGCAGCAGCCACCAATCCCTTCCCCCAGCAACAGCGACAGCCAATCCCTAACCACCACCCCTCCCCCGTCCAGTACCGCCCACTGACCTTTCGCCGGCAACCAATCAGAACAGGGCGTGGCTTCAACCAATCAGCCTTCCCCAGCCCCTATAAAACTGTTGCCTCTCCCTCAATAAAGTTGGACTTGCGTGTTTACCTTGTCTCCGCGGTAGTTCTTCTGCCGTGCGCCCTCCAGTCCTGAGAGCCCCCGACAAGGGCCTGGCCTCCCTTGTCCCCAGTTCGTCGCCTGCTTCTCCGGGCGACCCCTTCGTCGCCGGCTTCGCCGGGCGACCCCTTCATCGCCGGCTTCGCCGGGCGACCCCGTCAGCCGAACCGCGCAACCCCTTGTGAGACCGATCCCTCGTCTGCTGCCGGACCGACCCCTCATCCCAAGTGGGACCGACCCTTCGTCCCAAGCGGGACCGACCCCTCGTCCAGAGCTGGACTGACCCCTCGTCCGCAGCCAGACCCCACCTCTACCGACCGAGCAAACCGTCACAATTAACCAATGTTGAATTTTAAAGTGCCTCATATTTTACTTCTTGAGGTGTTTTTCTATGTCATATTTATAATTTAACCTATATGTGTGGTATATTAACAAAGATAGTTTTCTAATATTGAGCTAAATTTCTATACTGTATGAATCCCTTTGTTAAGGAGAACTTATTAATTATAAACTTTTCTAGTATTTTATGTAATAGTTATTCATCTATAGTCATAAATATTACTGGTCTATATTCTCATCAATTTCATCAGACTTTGTACTTAAGGTTTTGATAACCTCATGAAATGAGCTGAGAATTCTCTAGAATTTCCTTGGCTCTATGTTCTTAAGAAATTTTGGAAATTTCTTTTCTATGATGGTTTGTTAGGAAATATCAGAAAACCTATATTGACTTCATTCCTTTTGTGGCACTTATTCTTGAACATCAATTGTAATGTATTCTAATGAAACTTCTCATATTTCTTTCTTCTCAGTATAGTCTTTTATATTAGTAGATATTTTATCATTATTAGTATTATTTTAAAGATTTATTATTTATTTTTCTCCTCTCCCTGACCCCCCAGTTGTCTGTTCTCTGTGTCCATTCCCTGTGTGTTCTTCTGTGACCACTTCTATCCTTATCAGCGGCACCAGGTATCTGTGTTTCTTTTTGTTGCATAATCTTTGCTGTGTCAGCTCTCCGTGTGTGCACTGCCATTCTTGGGCAGGTTGCACTTTCTTTCGTGCTGGGTGGCTCTCCCGATGGGGCATACTCCTTGCACATGGGGCTCCCTTATGTGGAGGACACCACTGTGTGGCACAGCACTCCTTGTGTGCATCAGCATTGTGCATTATTTTATCTTAATATAATGTCTATTTTTTTTGCTTGAATTTCAAAATGACTTCTCTAATTTATTGTTCCCATTAATTCTTCATTGTGCTTTCCCCCAATTCATATAATTGGACTGACATCTTTCTCACTTCTTTGCTCCTGGCCTATTGTAGCAGTTTGATATGGTTTATGAACTCCAAAAACAGATATTGGATTATGTTTGTAAACTCGTCTGTACCTGGGCATGATTAAATTATGATTAGGGCTTTGATTGGGCCACATCTGTAGGATGTTGAGTTCCTGTCCCCTTGGTGGGTGGGGACTCATAGATGAAACTACATGGCAGAACACAGGAGTTAGTTGGAGTTTTGATGTTGAAGTTTTTTGCTAGAGTCTTGAGCTGGAGTCCCAGGAAGTAAGCAGAGGAACTTGGTCATGAGAAAAGTGAGAAGGCCTCACAAGAGAAACAAGCCTTTTGCCTGTCTACAGTTGGACTTGAGGAGATAAAATTGCAGGTGAGCCCAGAGAGAGGCAAGCTTGGGGAAGAAAGGAATCCAGGAAGTCTGAAACCTTACAGACATAGGCAGCCATCTTGCTCCAACACATGGGAATAGGGGGGTAACTTGCACTTGATGGCCTGGTAACTTAATCTTCTACTCCAAGTAAATACCCTTTATAAAAACCAAACCATTTCTGGCATTTTGCATCAGCACCCCTCTGGCTGACTAATACACCTGTTTATTTTAATTTATGTATGCCCATAATTTCTGAATTAAAATTTGTTTATCAATTTTATCACTTTTGCCTTCAGCATATTTTAAGGTTTGAAATTGCCCCTGAGAACATTTATTTTTCATTTCTGAGAATATGCACTTTAATATTGTGTTGTGCAAACATCAATTTATAAAAAAAGGAAAAGGACAAATTGCTACTTGATGCTAAAACTAAATTAAGTTTTTTAAACCCATATTTTTTTCTTGATTTTACAATACTATTCATTCCTTTTCCTAGCATTAAAATTTAGTGAAGATTCAACTTATATAAAGTAATACTGATACCTTAGTAATGAATATTTAAAAATCCTGTCTCTGTAGAATTATTAACAGGATTAGTAATGACAAATAAAAATTCCAGGAATTAGCATTCCCTCTTGGTAATGTTTAGCATAGTTTTCCAACATTTGCTTGGGTTTACATGAAATTTTCCTGTGTATCAGTGGAGTGGCATGGTTAGAAAGAATGAATTGACCTATTGTGAATTTTGCAGTTTGTGTTTTTATAAACTACTGTAAAAGTGTATATAAATCTGTAAATCAGAAATTTTCACAATGTATTATATTTATGTAAAGTCATTATCATAATATAGAAAAACAAAAGAGAAACAGCTTTCACAATTTCTGTAAAGAGTTCCAACAAGCCATTCAAACCACTAAAGGAGAATAGAACTGACTCAGGAAAGAAATAATGAAGTACTGTTACACAGAGCCAGTCACCCTGGAAAAAACAAGCAAAGAAACAAACACTAGCAGTTAGATATTATTGATGAATTCCAAAAGAAATATTGGATTATATTTGTAAACTGGTCTTTTCCTCTGGGCATATTTTGTTTAACCATTTTTTGTCTTTATTTGTTTTTTTAATATTACATTGAAAAAATATTAGGTCCCCATATACCTCCCACTCCCTTCAACCCCTCCTCCCCCTATAGCAAAAGTCTCCTCAATCATCATGAGACATTCATTGCATTTGGTGAATACATCTCAGAGTACTGCTGCACCTCATGGTCAGTGGTCCACATCATAGCCCACACTCTCCCATGTTCCATCCAGTGTGCCATGGGAGGACATACAATGTCTGGTAACTGTTCCTGCAGCATCACCCAGGACAACTCCAAGTCCCGAAAACGCCTCCACATCTCATCTCTTCCTCCCATTCCCCACACCCAGCAGCCACCATGGCCACTTTCTTCAACCAATGCCACATTTTCTTCAATTACTAATCACAATAGTTCATGAATAGAATATCAGTAAGTCCATTCTCATCCATATTCTATTCCTCCATCCTGTGGACCTTGGAATGGTTGTGTCCACTCAACATCTATATCAAGAAGGGGCTTAGATTCCATATGGATGCTGGATGCAATCCTCCTGCTTTCAGTTGTAGGTACTCTTGACTCCATGGTGTGGTGGTTGACCTTCTTCAACTCCATGTTAGCTGGTGGGGTAAGTCCAACAAACCAGAGTGTAGGAGCTGAAGTCTGTTGAGGCTCAGGGCTTGGCTATCATATGGTCAGTCCAGAGATTCAGATACCCTGAGTATATATTAAACCCAAACAGCAGCTACAGTTCTAGTAAAAGTAACAGGAGTGGCTTGTGAAAAAATATCACACCTGAGTCCAGCTCCATCACACAGAAACACAAACTCCAAAGTAGGGCCAACTGACATGGCATTGAACTCCATCTGCCATGACCACAGAACTTGTGGCTCTCTGTAGCCCTCAGAAGAGCCAATACCTGGAGTTGTATCTACTTTATCTGTCTCTGGGACTCTGCTGAGGTGTGCATAAGGGCAAGCCCTCTGATAACCTCCTGGCTCTTTTTGGAGACTCATAGCCATATAAGCACATTGGTCCTTTCCATTTCCCCCTTGATTCGGGTCAAAAAAGCATTTTAACTCCTGGTATTATATGTAGACTGAGATATTCTGCTGGTCCGAGTTTACCTTTTTATGCAAGGTCATTTTCTAGTTATATCATCAGCTGGTACTTGGTAGTAATCCCTCAGCACCAGGGAGGCTCATCCCCAGAGGTCATGTCCCACACTGGGGGGAAGGCAACGCATTTACATGCTGAGTTTGGCTTAGAGACTGGCCACATTTGAGCAACATGGAGGCTCTCAGGAGGTAACTCTTAGGCACCCTGCAGCTCTAGGCCTTGTTCTTATTTCAGGTGTACAGGCTCACAAGCATAGTCATTAGTGTCAAGGGCTCATTGTTCGACCTTCATTCTTTTTTGGTCATTGTTGTTGCACTTGGGGGATTGTTGCTGTTCCTTTAGGGACTGTGATAGAGCTCCCCTGGCTAGAAACTCAGCACTCCCTCAGTTTTTGTTTTTAATTGTATCCACTATGAAAATATCCAAACATTTTTATGTACCCTGGATATATGCCCTGTAGAACTCCCTGCCAACCATGTGTCCCCTGTCAATAACATCCCACACCAGTATTTCTCCGCTGCCATTGTTGAACCTCTCTGTGATCCCAAACTTCCTGAAAAGTGAAGCCCAATATATTGCCAGGTTCCCTTAATAGTAAAATGGATTATAGGGATGAGTTTAAAGGTTAGATATAGAATACATATTAATTTGGAAAAAGTAAGGTAAAAATAAATTGCGGTATCAAAAAATTTAAAAATGCAAAGCTTTGTTTTTGATTTTTTGCCTTCGATCACTTCAATAAGTGTTGCCCTGTATGCAAATTGGCAAGGCAACTGCTTCCTTCTTTTCCTCAGTGTCTATGTCCTATCTTTTTTTTCTTTTTTCTAGTTATTAAGCTTATCTTCACAAGAGTTTTAGATCAGAGTAATTCATATATACAATATCTGGTATCCCACATATCCAACATAAAACCTTTTCCCTTTCACAGCAATAATCTTTTTACATATTCATACTATATTTACTGGAACTGATGTACAGATATTGAGACAATAGCTTTCAAACAAGGTAACATTTGTGTTTACATTGTGGTTTATATTTTAGGCTACACAATTTTCTGAATTTTTGGTTGTCTTATATTTTACATTATGATTTACATTTTAGCCTATCAGCCCTATATATTTTTGGTGTAATTTTACCTGTTTTATATCCATCCTTGAGTACTCTTTTGAAACACTTCTATTGCCCACACAGTTACATTGGTTCCATCTATTCAATACCTCTTTTCCCCTCCCCTTAGGGCCTGCAGTGACAGTCAATCTTCATTGCTTGAAGGGCCTAGTTCAGAGATATTTGCAACAGTGTTGAGGGCTTGACACGCTCAACTGCCCTAATGCACTGGGAGCCACCATTTCTTTTGAGAGATACAGTTCCCTCTATTTCATGGCATCAGTCCTCCCCAGGATGTGGGTATGCCCTCACTCTTATTATATGGGTCTCTATCCAAGGGTTTAACCCACTATGGCAAAATGAGCATTCACATATTCCCTAGGAGCCTGTTCTGCATCAGATTATCCCCTTTAAGCATATTAAACACGTAACTTTCCTTATTATATTTTTGAAAAGGTTTTCTCACCATTATACTCTCAACAAAATACTTGACAATCTTTTATGTTTGTATGTTGCCCCTCCTGCCCCCCAATATCTTGGACAATATTACCCATCCTCCCATCTCTAGACCCACTCGAGCCTGAAAAGCCCCACTCAAAGGTAACCCTATGCCCCCATTTTATTCCTTCCTTGTACAAATACCTCCAGCTTATCATAGATTTCATCCATGTAGGTGTCAGCTTACATCTTCCTCTACCCCCCAATTTCCTGTAAGCATATCATCCAGTCTCTAGCTCTCTGAGGCAGCTTGGTTTACTTATTTCATATCATTGAGGTCATGTATTTGTCCTTCAATGCCTGGGTTGCTTCACTCAACATAAGGTTCTCAAGATTCATCCATGGTATCACGTGTGTTTGTAGTGTATTTGTTCTTAAAGCCGAGTAGTATTCCATTGTATGTATGTACCGCATTTTATTTATCCATTCATCTGTTGATAGGCATTTGGGTTGATTCCCACTTTTGGCAATAGTGAACAATGCTGCTATGAACATTGATGTGCATATATCGGTTTGTGTCCTTGTTTTCAGTTCAATTGGGTATATACCCAACAGTGGAATTGCTGGATCATATGGCAAGTCTATGGCTAGTTTTTTGAGAAACCGCCAAACTGTCCTCCAGAATGATTGTATCCTTCTACATTTCCCACCAGCAGTGGATGAGTGTTCCCATTACTCCACATCCTCTCCAGCATTTGTAGTCTTCTGTTTCTTTTCATAGCTGCCAATCTTATGGGAGTAAGATGGTATCTCATTGTAGTTTTGATTTGCATTTCCCTGCTAGCTACAGATTTGGAGCATTTCTTCATGTGCTTTTAGCTATTTGTATTTCTTCTTTGGAGAAGTGTTTGTTTAAATCTTTTTCTCATTTTTAAAATGGATTGTTTGTCTTTTTATTTTCAAGATATAGGAGTTCTTATATATGCAGGTTATAAGTCTCCTATCAGATATATGGTTACCAAATATTCTCTCCCATTGTGTAGGCTCCCTTTTCATTTTCTTGACAAACTCCTTTGAGGTGCAGAAGGACTTAATTTGGGTTGGTACCATTTATCTATTTGTTCTTTTGCTGCTTGTGCTTTTGGTGTGAAGTTCATGATGCCATTTCCTATTACAAGGTCTTGTATATGCTTCCCTACACTGCTTTTCTAAGTCTTTATTGTCTTGGATCTTATATTTAGGTCTTTGATCCATCTTGAGTTGATTTTTGTATAAGGTGTGAGAGGTTATCCTCTTTCATTCTTTTACATATGGATATCCAGTTCTCCAGGCACCATTTGTTGAATAGGCCGTTCTCTCCCAGTTGAGAGGGTTTGGTGGCTTTATCGAATATTATATGACTATATATATGAGGATCTATATCAGAACTCTCAGTTCGGTTCCCTTGGTCTGTGTGTCTCTCCTTGTGCCAATACCATACTGTTTTCACTACTGTAGCTTTGTAATATGTTTTGAAGTCAGGTAGTGTGATTCCTCCAATTTCATTTTTCTTTTTCAATATGTCTTTGGCTATTCGGGGCCTCTTTCCCTTCCAAATAAATTTCATAGCTAGTTTTTCTAGTTCCTTAAAGAAAGCTGTTTTGATTTTTATTGGGATTGCATTGAATGTGTAGATCAGTTTTGGTAGGATAGACAACTTAATAATATTTAGTCTTCCTATCCATGAACAGGGAATATTCTTCCATTTATTTAGGTCTTCTTTGATTTCCTTGAACAGTGTTGTGTAGTTCTCTGTGTATAAGTTTTTTACATCTTTAGTTAAATTTATTCCTAGGTATTTAATTTTCTTATTTACTATTGTAAGTGGTATTTGTTTCTTGATTTTCTCCTGAGCTTGCTCATTATTGGAGTACAGAAATGCTACTGATTTTTGTGCATTGATTGTATAAACTGCGACTTTACTAAACTAATTTATGAGTTCTAGAAGCTTTGTTGTAGACCTCTTAGATTTTCCTATGTATAGGATCATGCCATCTGCAAATAATGAAATTTTGACTTCTTCCTTTCCAATTCGGATGCCTTTTATATTTGGTTCTTACCTCAGTGCTCGAGCAAGTACTTCAAGACAATGTTATATAGAAGAGATGAGAGTGGGCATCCTTATCTTTTTCCTGATCTTAGAGGGAAGGATTTTAGGATTTCACCATTGTAAATGATGTTGGCTGTGGATATTTCATATATACTCTTTATCATGTTCAAAAATTTTACTTGTATTCCAATCTTTTGAAGTGTTTTTATCAAGAAAGGGTGCTGTATTTTGTCAAATGCTTTTTCTGCATCTATAGATATAACATGTGATTTTTTTTTCCTTCAGTCTGTTTATATGGTGTATTACATTGGTTGATTTTCTTATTTTGAACCATCCTGGCATACCCAGAATGAATCCCACCAGGTCATGGTGTATAATTTGTTTAATGTGTTGTTGTATATGGTTAGCAAGTATTTTGTTGAGGATTTTTGCATCTAAGTTCATTACAGAAATTGGTCTGTAATTTTCCTTTGTGATGTCTTTGTTTGGCTTTGGTACTAGGGTATTGTTGGTATCATAGAAGGAGTAATGTAATGTTCCTTCTGTTTCAATTTTTTGGAACAGTTTCAGCAGGACTGGTGTTAGTTCTTTCTGGAATGTTTTGTAGAATTCACCTGTGAAGCCATCTGGCCCTGGGCTCTTCTTAGTTGGGAGGTTTTTACTGACTGATTCTATCTCTTTACTTGTGATTGGTTTGTTGAGATCATCAATTTCTTCTTTCGTCAATATAGGCTGCTTATGTGTTTCTAGGAATTTGTCCATTTCCTCTGAATTGTCATTTTTGTTGGAATGTAGTTTTTCAAAGTATCCTCTTACGATAGTCTTTATTTCTGTGGAGTCAGTGGTGATATTTCCTTTCTCGTTTCTTATTCTGTGTATCTGCATCTTCTCCCTTTTTTTTCTTTGTTAGTCTAGCTAAGGGTTTGTCAATTTCATTGATGTTCTCAGAAAAACAGCTCTTGGTCTTGTATATCTTTTCAAGTGCTTTCTTATTTTCTATTTCATTTAGTTCTGCTCATATGTTTGTTATTTCTTTCTTTTTCTTCCTGTGGGGTTACTTTGTTGTTGTTTTTTTACTAATTCCTCCAAATGTGCAGTTAGTTCTTCAATTTTTGCTCTTTCTTCTTTTTTGATGTATGAATTTATGGCTATAAATTTCTCTCAGTACTGCTTTTGCTGCCTCCCATAAGTTTTGGTATGTTGTGTTATCATTTTCATTAGTTTTAAGGTAGTTATTAATTTCTTTTGAAATTTCCTCTTTGACCCACTGTTTTTCTAAGAGTGTGCTGTTTAATTTCCATATCTTGGTGTGAGATTTGGGCCTCTGGCCCTTGCAGATTTCCAGCTTCACTCCACTGTGGTCAGAGATATTATTTTGTATGATTACAATCTTTCTGAATTCATTGAGCCTTTCTTTGTGGCCTAGCATATGGTCTATCTTGGAGAATGATACATGTGCACTTGAGAACGATGTATATCCTGCTGTATTCAGGTGTAATTATTTGTATATGTCTATTAGATCCAGCTCCTCTAATATACTATTCAAAGTTTATATTTCTTTAGTGATTCTCTTTTGAGATGTTTTGTCGAAAGTTAGTGGTGTATTAAAATCTCCCACTATAATTGTAGAAGCATCTATTCTTTCACTTAGTTTTTCCAGTTTTTGCCTCACATATTTGTAGGTGCCCTTGTTAGGAGCATAAATATTTATGATTGTTCGTTCTTCTTGAAAGATTGTCCCTTTCCTAATATGTAGTATCCATCTTTGGCTCTCACAATTGTTTAGCATTTAAAGTCTATTTTGTCTGATATTAATATAGCTACTCCTGCATTTTTTGGTTATTGTTTGCTTGTAAGATTGTTTTCCAGTCATTCACTTTCAACCCCCAGGAATCCTGGGTCTAAGATGTGTTTCTTGTAGACAGCATATAGATGGGTCAGATTTCCTAATCCAATCTCCCAGTCTGAATCTTTTGACAGGTGAGTTTAATCCATTGACATTCAGTGTTATTATTTTCAAGGAGTTATTTATGTTAGCCATATTTTGCTTTGAATTGTGTTTGTCATATTTTGTGTTTTTTTTCCTTCTCTTTTTGTCTTTTTTGTTGCTCTTACACTCTCCTCCAACTCTGCCTCTCCTGTTTTTTCCTTTCTTCTTTCAGAACTCCCTTTAGTATTTCTCGAAGGGCAGGGTTCTTGTTGGCATACTCTTTCAATTTCTGTTTATCTGTGAATATTTTGAACTCTCCATCATTTTTGGATGCTAGTTTAGCTGGGTAGAGTATTCTTGGTTGGAAATTTTTTTCTTTTAGTAACTTGACTATATCATACCACTGCTTTCTTGCCTTCATGGTTTCAGATGAGAAATTTGCACTTAATCTTATGGAGCCTCCCTTGTATATGATGGTTTTCTTTTCTCTTGCTGCTTTTAGAATTTTCTCTTTGTCTTAAGCATTGGATAATTTGACAAGTATATGTCTTGGGGTGGGCCTGTTGGGATTTATGATGTTTGGGGTGTATTGTATTGTACTTCCTGGACATGTAAGTCCATCTCTCTCAGTATATTTGGGAAGTTTTCAGGCTTTATTTCCTGCAACACTCCTTCTATCCCCTTTTCCTTCTCTTCTCCTTCTGGGATGCCTATCATATGTATGTTTGTGCATTTTGCATTGTCATTCAGGTCCCTATATCCTAGCTGGGTTTTTTCTATCTTTTATCGATCAGTTCTACTATCTGTTTGATTTAAGATGTACTGTCTTCCACATCGCTAATTCTCTCCTCTGCCTCTTCTAATCTGCTGCTATTTGCTAAGCATGTATTTTTGATTTCTTGAACTGTGGTATTCATCCCCATCATATCTGTTATCTTATTGCGTATGTCTGCAATTTCCTATCTAAGTGTTTTCTTCATATTGTTAATCTCTTCCTTTATTTCATTAAGTTGGTCTCTAATATATGTTTTGAGTTCTTTAATTACTTGTCCGATGTTCTGCTCCCCTTCCTGGTTTTTAGTTTGTTCATTGGATTCCGCCATGTTTTCCTGATTATTGGTTTGGTTTGTAGTTTTTTGTTGCTGCCTGGTCATCATTTTATCTTGACAGGTTTAATTAGTTCCTTAGCTTCTTTGTCTAGTCTTGGGGATTAATTTGTTGTTGTTCTTGCATAAGTGTTATGTCTTCTCTTTGCCACTTTGTTCTTCTTACTCTATTTTCTTGTTGCTGGCTAAGTTCTCTTTGAAGGAAAATATTAGGTCCAGGGAAAGCAAAATGAGTAAGAAAAGAAAATGTGTAAAGTAGTATTGGTAATAAATGTTAACAGAGCAACAATGTGAGATCTGGGAGAATGGATATTAGACTCATGTAAGTTGTGGAGAGTTATAGCAGTAAGTAGAGTACCTATAATGAGACAGTCAACTGAATATGGGGAGGAATATAGTATGAATTAAAAAGGCAGTGTTTTCATGAGAGAGGGAAAGAGAAAAGAAAGACAATTATATCAAGAGTGGATAAAAGACATAAAACAGAACAAAGGTATTAGAAATTAAAAGTCAGACAATTTGGGGGCCAAAGAAAGGGAGGTAGAATGTAAGAGAGACAGTGGATGATGGAAGATAGTAAGATGTGGGGCAAAGGGGATAGTGTAGGTGTCCAAAATCAATTCACACAGAAAAGAGGAAATGGAGGATGAGGAAACAGTGCAAATGTGAAGCACTTCCTGCAGCACCTGTTATATAAAGAAAATAAAATAAAATAAAATAAGAAGAAAAAGAGAGAAAAGGAAAAAAGCAAGAAGAAAAAAAGGGCATGGACAAAGAAAAGGGAGGGAAACAAGCAAGAGAACAAAAAGGAGAAAAAAAACTAAATAAATGGAAAAGGACCTTGGGGGATAAAATGGGAGAAAAGACCAGGCGATAATGCAATATTAGTAACCAAGACAAAAAAAAAAAAAAGAAAAAAAAAAAGAAAAAAAACCCACAAATGCCAAGGACTAGGATAATCAAGGACCTCAGATGGACCTCAGGGTGTGGTGGATTCAGGGATGGGAAGTCTGTGATATTGCAGACTCAAGGTGTGCGAGTCTCTGGAGCATGGGCCACCAGGGTTTAGGGGACACAGACCTGGGAACCACGTATCTGGTTAACAGGGGGCCTGGGAGCACCATAATGCAACACAGCCTTCAGGGATCCCCACAGCTGGGCGCCAGCCCTAGGGGGTGGGGTCCCATTGGCAAACTCTGACTTCCTTGTCAGAAACCCAAAATTCCACCTCTCACAAGAATCTCTTCTGTCACTGTCTCACCAACTAGACATCCAGACACCTCCTGCCCTGCAAGCCCCCAAAACAGCCTGTTGGGGGTGCCGCTGTACTACAAATAGTCCAGGGACTGCTGTGGACAGGCTGCCAGCCCTACATGGAAGGGTTTGTCCTAGGACTTCTGACCTCCGTGTCAGAAATTGAAAGTTCCACCTCTTGCAAGAATCTCTTCTGTCACTGTCCAGATTCCTCCTGCTCTGCAAACCCCCGAAATAGCCCACTCAGGGTTTGGGGATCCCCCATAGGACAAAGATCCCAGGGATTGTCATGGCCCAGTCGCCAGCCCTAGGGGGAGGGGCTCCAGCCAGAACCTCTGACCTCCAAGTAAGAAACCCAAAATTCCACCTCTCACAAGAATCTCTTCCATCACTGTCTCACCAAATTGACTTCCAGACACCTCCTGCCCTGCAGGCCCCTGAAACAGCCTGCTCAGAGCTTGGGAACTCCCCAGCGCAGCAAAGCCTCCAGGAATCACTGCTCCCAGGCCACAAGCCCCAGGGGGAAGGGTCCCATGGACGACCCCGACCTCCATGAAAGAGACCCAAAATTCTACCTCTTATAAGAATCTCCTCTGTCACTGTCCCACCAAATCAACGTACAGACACCTCCTACCCTGCAAAAACCCGAAGCAGCCCAGTCCAGCAGGACTCCAACCCTACTCAGCTGCTTATTTGCAGGAGAGATTATAAGGTGCACTCACTCAGTTGCCATCTTGCCCCACCTTCCTTCCTCTGGGCATATTAGAATGTATTGGATTCAGAGGTTTTACTTTTACTTTATTAAATAATAATTAAGGCTTTGATTAAGTCCCTTGGTGGGCAGGGACTCACAGAGAAAGTGTACCACAGAGAAGGGAGGTTGGAGTTTTGAGCTGGAGCCCAGGAAGTTAAGCACACAGAAGAGCAGGGAAAGAATTGAGCCCTAGGGAGAGATAGAGAGCCATTTGTCTTGATAGTCTGGCTCTCTGATAGCTGATAGTCTGATAGCTGTAGCTGGCCTGGTGGAAAGAGTTGAGCAACTGAGCTGGGAGAATAACAAGCCCCAGGAAGAGAGGAACCCAAGAAGCCTGAATCCAAGCAGATGTCAGCAGCCATCTTGCCCCAACATGTGACAATAGACTTTGGAGAGGGAAGTTACTTATGCTTTATGGCCTGGTAACTGTAAGATTCTACCCCAAATAAATACCCTTTATAATAACTAACCAATTTCTGGTATTTTGCCTCAGCACCCCCTCAAATAACTAATTCAGAATTGAAAAGAAAAAGGAATAAAAGAAAAAGTAAATGAAGAACTGGAATTACTGAAAATTGATGCAGGTAAAATAAACTGAAGTTATTTTTTAATTATTTTCTTTATATTTCAGGAGTAGGAGAAGAACCATCAACCATTCTAAACATGAATATGCTGCTTTTGTTGCTTGATTATAAACTGGCGTCAGTGAGGTGTACTAAAATATCAAACTCATCAATTTGCAGTCTATCCATACAAGTCAAAACTTTTGAAACATTCAGGGAGTGACTTGTTTGGTTTTACTTAGGGGATTGTGTATAATCTATTTAGCATTTAAAAGTATTTTAAATGCACATTGGTTTTTTTAGAAATAGTTTTAGATTTACAGAAAAATTGAAAAGATAGTGCAGAGAGTCCCCAAATACCTGCCTCCTAGTTTCCTCTATAAATGACATCTTACAATATTTTGGTACATTTCTTAGAATTAAGGAAACAGTATTGATATAGCACTATTTACTAAAGTCTATAGTTTATTAAGATTTCTTTAGTTTTTACTTAATGTATTTTTCTCTTCCTGGCTCCTATCCAGGTTTCCACATTACATTTACTTGTCATATCTCCTTAGACTCCTCTTGACTGTGATACTTTCTCAGACATTCCTTGTTTTTGATGAGTTTGCTAGTTTTGAGAAATATTGGCAAATTATTTTGTACCATGCCCTGTATTTGAATGTTTGCCTTTTGTTTTTCTCATATTAGAAAGGAGTTATATGTTTTGGCAGAAGACCATAGGGGTAAAATGCCATTTTCATCACATTATATCAAGGCAACATTTTATCGACATGACTTATCATTGTTTGCTGAGACCAGCTCAGCACTAGGTCTGCACAAAGATAAGTCAATGCAGAACTGAAGAAATAAAAAGACAGAAAGAAAGATACAAGAGAGGAAATAAAGATGGGAACTGAGAGCCTCAACCCTAGTTTCCACATCTTATTTATTTAGAAACTAACAAGCAGCTGTTTGCTATCAGAACTGCAACATCATCTACAATAACAGGAAGCCACTGCAACAACTACACTAAGGCAACATCTACAATAATAGGAAACAACTGCAACATCTACAATAATAGGAAAAAACTAATAGGGAACAGGTAAGCCAGTTTCCCACAAAAACTGTTGATGTTGACATTGATCAACTGACTGAGTTAGTATTTGTCTGGTTTCTCCATTGTAAAGTTACTCTTTTTTTCTCTTTTCCACACTGTACTCTTTGAAAGGGCATCACTATGTTCAACTTACAGTTAAGAATTGTGGTATTTTGTTCTACCTCCTTGAGGATGACATATATACTCAAATTATTTGGAAATATTCTGTACAGGAGATTGGTATTTTCTCTTCCACTTATTTATTAATTTACTTATTCATGTATTATTTATCCAATCACTTATTTAATCATGGACTTATGGATATTTATTTTAGACTTTCAATTATAATCCAATACATTATTTTATTACTCAAATGGCTATGACCATTGCTAATGCTTTTGTTGGTTCCTGTGTTCCTTTGACATATTCCATCAATGGCAGATTTTTTGTTTGTTTGTTTGTTTGTTTGTTTTTAAATACCTCCTTACTTTCTGTCAATATAAGTTGCTTTGGGCTTATCTTGTAAATTTCCTGCTCCAGTCTTAGCAACAGCTATTTCTCCAGGAAGTTCTGATTTTTAAAAATTGGTGAATAGAATTAGAAACCAAGATCTGGGCACAAGTTGTGCTCATTGCCACTTAGGGTGTTACTGCTCCTAGGCACTTGGAGTTATAAGAAGGCAATATACACTTGTATACTAACCTGTATATATAAACATATCTATAAATATTTCCTTATACAACCAACTGTATCTCTACTAAGATAAATATGCTTTCATACTAACACTTACAAGTCTAATCTGTTATCTAAAGGATCAGCCCTGCCTCCTCCCATTGCTGATCTGTAAATTACCACTCCAACAGTAATAAATTTGGTCTTCACTTTCTGCCATCCAGTTACTTAATGCTTAATTTCCCGTATATTTAAGTAATGGTTTTAGAACTAAGAACACATATCCCCTTGGGAAATGAGTTTAACAGAGTAAAGTTCCTATGTATAGTTTCTTTTGCCTTTAATTTTGCAGACAATACTCATTTTTAAATTTTTGTATCTTTATTAGCTCCCCCTTTAGTTAGCAAGTTTTGATTATTTTTGACAGTTTATTAAGGTATAATTTACATGTAATTAACAATGCATATTTATAGTGTAAAATTGGATATGTTTTGACAAATATGTCTGTCTATAAATCAATACCATAATCAAGATAATGAATGTATCTATCATCCCCTGAAGATCCTTAGTGCCTCCTTAATACTTCCTCCCATCCTTTTCTTAGGTCCCTAAATCGATCCCAGGGAAATGCTGATCTATTTTGTGTAAAAACAGATTACTTTCAGTTTCTATCATTTTTTTATAACTAGAATCATTCAAAATATACCATTTTTTTTTCTGGATTATTTGATCCAACATGATTATTTTGAGATTCATGCATGTTGATGTGTTTATCAATAGTTAATTAATCTTTATTACTAAGTAATCTTACTATTGTATGAACATACCACAATTTTTTATCCATTTATCTGTTGACGGACATTTGAGCTGCTTCCAGTATTAAACTCCATCTTATTTTGCCATGGCTTTATAACAAAACACCACAGACTAGATGGCTTAAACAGCAGGAATTTATTAGCTCAACACTTGGAAACTAGAAGTCCAAAATCAAAGTATCAGCAGGCAATATCTTCTCTGAAGTCTATAGTGTGTCCTGATGATGGCTTGCTGGTAATTCCATCTCTGCCTCTGTCACATGGCAATCTATCTATGCCTCTTTCCATGTTTCTAGTTCTATGTCCAAATTTTCTTTGCTTAGAAGGACTGCAGTTATATAAGATTAAGGCATACCTGATTCAATTTGTCTCACCTTAATAGGATTTTCAAAGTTCTCATTTACAAATGAGTTCATGCCCACAGAACTAGGGGTTAGGACATATACACATCTTGTGGGAGACATGATTCAATTCCCAACAGGCTCTTACAAATAAATCTTACAGGCCTTTAAAAATAAATCATGCTCTCATTAATGTTGGTTACATGCCAGGGAGTTCAATGATTAGTTATTGTGGTAGATGTAAGTTTAACTTTTAAATGTATTTCCAAGCTCTTTTAAATAGTGCTTGCACCATTTTACATTCCTATCAGTAGTGTGTGAGAACTTTAATTTTTCCACATCTCACCTCGTAATAGGTGTTAGTCTTAACATTATGCTTCCTAAGAAGAAAAGCTTGCTATTCTCTCTAAGCACATACATTCTATCTAATCTGGTATATGGCATTTTCTTTGCCAAATATGTCTGCTCTTACTTTGTCTGCCTAGTAATTCCTATCTAGCTCCCAAGAACTATTTCTGTCCTACTCCAAAATGCATTTCATTCCCTTCTTTGTACAATGCCTATTTGTTCTTCATGTTCTCAGATTTCTGTACCATAAGTGCAGTCTTAGTTTTTCATTTCCCGCCTTCATTATTAGATTAGGATTTGTTGGCAGGAGGAATCATGTGTTATTTATCCCTTTCATCTGCTTCAGATCTTGACACATATTAAGATCTCAATACATTTTTGGATGTTAAATTAAATAGTAAACTAAATTTCATAATTCTATGTCTCACTGATTATCTGTTAGAGCTTGCAAATGAACATTTCTTACTAAATGTGAAGACACATGAAATTGCATTGATTACTTCTAAGCCTTGAACCATTCAGAGTATAATTAACAAATAAAACAAGATATCAAGATCCTTCTGCGACATGATTTGATTTGAAATTTAATCATTGCTCACTCATGACTGCCATTGGAGTTTAACTTATTAGATACCATCTGCTGCCGAGACATCTAGGGAATATTTTTAAGGAATATCTTCCTAGAGGAAATGATAATTTTGTGCCAACTTGTTTATCACTTATCTGGTTGCTGGCATTTAAAGCTTGTAAAAACAAAAATTATAGTTGAGTGCATAAGGCAATAAGTGAAAACTAAATATGATAAGAGCACAATGAAAATGTAAATGATTTTTTTTAGCCAGATTCATTACTTCTAGAAAAATAATGAGTGAGGTAAATATGAGACTAGTTTACATGGCAAAAAAGGAGTTATTCAAAAGGCACACTTTGTTTAGACAAATGTTAGTTTGAGTATTGGCTATTCCTTCAAATACCAGTGTGACCTTAGACAGTTGGAAAACCATTGTAATTTTAATTATCTCATCATAACTAGTGAATAATAACAAGCAGCCAAATGATAGTGAGCAAGTATTGTACTTGGTTATTTCCTTCATGGGGCATGAAATTGGGGCAAGATGGCCATTCAATATCTTTAGATGTTAGATATCTTTACTTTTATAATGTCTATCTATTCTAAAAAGGGGTTACTCTATTTTAAAATTGTCTACAAAACAAAAACGAACAAAAACTGAAAATACTAATTCTTAATGAATTACCTTGGTTACAGATGTTTTTAATTACTAGAAGCTATTCATCTTTGCATCCTCTATGGATCCTAACATTTTTAATGTATAGCAGGCAAAACGTGCTCATTTACTATTTGCGTTGTCCCTGTATTCTAACACCAATCATTTTTATTGCTTTTTGTAAGCTATATTAGTTTACTGAAGTTCTTATAACAAATTACCACAAACTTGGTGACCTACAGCAACAGAATTTTATTTTCTTATAGTTCTGGAAGCCAGCGGTTCAAAATAAGTTGTTGACAGGGCCATGCCCCTCCCTCTGTAAGCTCTGTGCCTTGCCTTTTCCACCTTCTGGTCACTCCAAGTGTTCCTTGGCTTGTGACTCCATACCTCTAATCTCTACCTCCATCTTCTCATGGTCTTCTCCTTTTTTCTCCAGGTGACTCTTCTCTGTGACTCTTTCATAAGGACATTTGTATTTAGGGACCAACTGGAAAATTCAAGATGGTCTCATCTCAATATTTTTAACTTAATTGCAACTTCAAATACCATTTTCCAAGTAAGATCACATTCCTAGAGATTAGAATATGGATACTTTTTGGGGGTTACCATTCAACCCATTATACCAAAGAGGCATCACTTCTTCCTAGCTTGATATCAAGTAGCTTTCCTAAATTCAATGTTGTAGACATCTTAAGTTTTCAAGTATATTTTTGCTTTATCTCTTATTCTCCAGGTTAATCATTTCTTAGATTAGGCACTAACATTTTTATATAGATACAGAGAAAGATTTTACTTAAAAAACTCCCATTATTATAATTAGTTGGTATCTATTGAGCACATACAATATGTCAAACAATGAACTAAATGTGTCACACACATAATGCCTTTAAATCCTTATAAGAAGCCAAAAACATACCTGTTTCTCAGATGTAAGAACTTTTTAATGCTGAGGTATTTAGAATGAATTTGTGACTAATACATGGCCACAAAGCCAATTGAATTTAAATCTGCAGCCAGGTCTGTGTGTATTAGTTTTTCAAAGGGCTATCAATGCAAAACACCAGAAATGGGTTAGCTTTTTAAAAGAGGATTTATTTAGGGTAAAAGCTTACAGTTCCAAGACTGTGAAAAGTCGAAATTGAGGCACCATATGAGTTGTTTTCTCACCAAAGTGAGTGGCCACATGGGAAGCAAGATGGTCACCTATCTCTATGAAGGTCTCAGCATTTCCCTCAAGACTCACCATCTCTCAAAGCCTAGTTCTTGCAATTATAAGCAACCACACATATAGTAAAGCTTGTCTCCTCTTGAACTTCTTGGGTCCAATCTCTTGAAGGCTTTGTGCTTAAGTGATCCTCAAGTCTTCTCTCACATGGCTGGACCAAATATGACAGAGCTTCCTTTTTCCTGTCTGTCTGTCTCTTTGTCTCTGGGTTTATATGAGACCCAGCAAGGGGGCAGAGACTGGAGTCATACCTCTATGATATAGTCCAATCAAAAGCCCTAAATTGATCTTATCAAATAATCTAATCAAAGGACCATAAACCAAATTTAATGCAATCAAAGGTTATCAAACCCACAAGAAGAGATTAGTTTCAAAACATAATCTTTCTCTGTTGGGGATTCATAAAAATAATCTCAAACTGTCATATGGTATTTACAAACTATTCTGTTTGTCTTTTTTGTTTTTAATTTTTTTTTTTATTTTTTAAAGAAGCTTTAGATTACATAAATGTTACATCAAATATATAGCGGATTCCCATATCACCCACCCACTCCCCATCCCATACTTTCTCACATTAACAACATCTTTCATTAGTGTGGTACATTTGTTACAATTGGTGAACACATATTGAAGCACTGCTATTAACCAAGGGCTATAGTTTACATTATAGCTTATACTTTACCCTACACAGATTTATAGATTTTGACAAAATATACAATGACCTGTATCAGTCATTGCAATGCCATGGAGGACAATTCCAATGTCCCAAAAATGCCCCCCATGTTGCACCTATTCTTCCTTCTCCCTCCTCTCAAAACCTCTGGTAGCCATTGCCCTTATCAATAATACACATTCTTCCATTGCTAGAATAATGATAAGTCTACTTTATTCCAAAGTTGCCTTCCCCCCTTATGTTTGTTCATTTCTAAATCTTGAGGATTTTGGAATGGTGATGCCCTTCCTGTCTCTTATTGAGAGGAAGCTTAGATCGCATGAGCAGATGGATGGAACTGTATTGTTTGGCAGACCTTCTCTACCTCCTAGGATGGGCATTGTCCATCATCACCCTTTTGTTAGTTGTCTTGGGTGAGTTTAATGAACTGGTGAGTAGGTGTTGCAACTTCTACTGAGATTCCAGGCTCAAAGGGCATATGAACAGACCAAAGATTAAAGTCTCTGGGACATATATAACAAGTATAGCACTAATCACAGGTTCAAATAAAAGAGGCAGAAGAGCTGTGTGTAGGGAAATTGTAATAGAATTTAACTCTTCTACATAGGGGAACATATATTCCAATGTAAGAGTGCTAAATTCCTGAGATCATCTACCTGCCTACAGTGTCTATTATGTCTCTAGAGCTTCAGGAGCCCTACTGTTTGAGGCACTGTTTACTGTGATAGTCAATGAGATACTGCTGAGACAGACATTAAGTGTAATCTCTGATATAACCTCCCAACTCACTTTGAAATATCTTAGCCATAAAAACGTATTTGTTTTTAATATTTCCCCCTTTTGGTCAAGGTCATTTTCCAGATTAACTGCTAGTCGGTGCTTGGTAATAATCCCTCAGTGCCAGGGAGGATCATTCCCAGGAATCATGCCAGGGGAAGAGAGTGTGTTTTTATGCTGCGATTGGCTGTCTTCCTGCTTTGCACTTCATTTTGAGAGAGAAGGTGGCCAGGGTTTTTCTTCATTGGCATTGATCCTATAGAAAATGTACCAGTTTTACTGTTGGAACCTTTGATTTCAGAACTTCTGTCACTTTGCTCTATATTCTCTATGTTTTTCTGTGTTTTATTTATAACTCTACATCTTGCAATGAAATGGGCATATCTACCTAGTAAAAATCCAGCTACCCTTTCTACTTGTTGGTTCTTACACTCTGACATGACATTAAACTGGGTTGGGCTCTTTTTATTTGGATATATTTATCAGGAACCAATGGCAAGTTTGTCTAATACTTTGTTCTATTCCTTGTCTCTAGCAATCCATATTATGATCCACCATGGTGCCATTCACCACATGGTAAGCAAAAATAACAACTTCAAAAGCTCCTATTTACAATGGGTTCACACCCATAGGGATTAAGAAAATTATTTTGTTGGGGTACATAATTCACCCTACTACATTTCACCTACCTTCTGGGTCCACCATATACAAACAAATTTATTCTTCCCATATACAAACAAATTTATTCTATCACAACATCCCATAATTCTTGAGTCATTTCAGTAATATCTAGGTTCAAAATCTCATCACAATCAGTTATGGTTTTGGTTTATCTTGGGGAAAAATTCCTCTCTATTTGTGGATTAGTGAAACATAACAAGTTTTCTGCTTCCAAAGTATACTGAAGGGACAGACATGGCTTAGATATTCCCATTCCAGATGAGGGGAATTGGAAGGGAAACAGAATCACAAGCCCCAAGCAAGTCTGAAACACAGCAGCGCAAATACCATTAGATCTCAAGATCTGATTTTCCTGTGGATCAATGTTGTTTTGTCCTCTGGGCCAGCTGAAGCAGCAGCCTGACCTTTCCCAAAGGCTACGGCAGTGGCTATGCATTCATTGAATGCTGGGGTCTAGTTCCCACTTGCCCTGAGCACTGGAGTGACAGCCTTGCACTGCTTAAATATGATGGTGTAGAGCCCACCTTCTCCAAGGGCAGGGGTGGCAACTTGAAGTGCCCATATAGATGGTCCACCCCTCCAAGTGCAGGGGCAGACCTGTCCTTTCCATGTGTGTGGGTTGGCTCTCTCTCTTGAATATCCATTCAGATATTTGCATCCATGGTTCTGTCCCTGAAGTCATTATTCCTTAAATTCATCCCATCTCTGTCACCTTCAGTCCAGGTTTGCAGTGGTTCTACTCATAAAAAATTCTAAAAATTCTTGCCATTTTTCCATCCACTTCAAGAGAGTACACACTATCAGATCAAAGGATACTCCACAAAGCCTTCCTAGACAAATATATTTTCAATTCTGACTTCTTGAAGTCAGAGAAGGCTGACTGGATCCATGTTTGGCCATACCCTATGCAACTAAGGGTTGTTTAGATATCCCCTTGCCAGGAGCCATGCTTTCTGGGGCCTTACTTCCTGGAAACTCATGGAATTCCCTGGTAGAGCCAGATATGACCCCAGTCTCAGAACACACTATCTGAATTGACTGAGAGTTTTCCAAATTATCAATTGCTGGTTCCTTTCTGCTTAAGAGTTAAGAATACACTTGATCCCTTTCCTCTCACATTTTACTGTAAATGGCAAGGAGAAATTAGCCTGAATTTTCTAATTTAGCTTGGCAATCTCCTCAGCTAAATATACAAGTTCATTGTGTGCAAGTGTTGCCTTCCATCCAATTTCAGAAAACAAGTTTACCAAGTTCCATGCAACTTTATAACAAGGCCTGCCTTTCTTCCAATTTCCATTAACACAATCATCATTTCCCTCTAAGGCCTGATAAGAAGCACCTTTATTGTTCATATTTCTACCAACATTGTGCTCATGATGAATTATGTAGTCTCTATGATGATAGAAACTTTCTCTACAGCTTTCATTTATGTCTGAGCCCACTCTGGGAACCCATTTAATATCCACATTTCTACTGATCATCTTCTCAAAGCAAGCTAAGCTGTTTTTATCACCAAAAATTCTTCCTTCTTCTACCTATCACCATATTCCAAACCTTATACCTTTCAGGTATTTGTAATAGCAGCATCCCATTTTCCAGTGTCCCCCAAAAAATATGTTTTAGTTTGCCTGAGATGCTATCACAAATACATCAAATAGGTTTGGGCCTAAATAACAAGAGTTTATTGGCTCAAAGTTCTGAAGTTCAAACAAGTCTGAAACCAAGATGTCAGTGAGGCTATGCTTTCCTTTCCAAATACCTTCATATTTTGGTGCTGGCTTCTGGCAATCCTTATCGTTCTGCCTCCCACTACATCATGGTGTCTGCTCTTTTCCTAGCTTCTGTGACTTCAGAATCCTCTTTTTAAGATTTACAGTAATCCAGACTAAGACCCATTTTTGTTCAGTTTACCATGCCTTAACTAAAATTAACATCTTCTAAAGTTCTTATTTATAATGAGTACATAACCACTGGAGAATAGATTAAGATTAAAAACATGTGCTTGTTGGAATACATAATTCAACCTTTTACACTCATTATCACAGTTTCTGGCAGAGGAAGTTTTTAAAAAAATTATATTGGAATTACACAAATTTCTAGGTCCCTAGTTAGGTAACTTCATAACTGGTGCAGCCAAATGTAGCCTCTGCTTTAGCTGATCCCCATGAGAAATCTTATTTGGATCTCTACTTCTGATGAAAGTATTTCTAATTTGTTCTTTGATCTTGATTTTTTTTTTGAAAATGCAACTCCATAAATTTTTAAAAATTAATCCTAATCTTGAATCAAATAATCACAATTGATTAAAGTTTAAGAAAAACCACTTTTCAGGAGCTTTTGTTCTAACCAAGACCTGTCCTCGATACTAAATGTGGAGATTTTAGGTCTTTCTGCATTCACATTTGGAATGGACAGAGTGGAAATGGAAGTGACTAGCTCAAGGATTTTGATGGTGGTAATTTTGGAACTTATGAAACTAATTTACTAGGAGCAAGAGTGGTGCTTCTCAAATCCATCATTCTGTGTATCACTTACTCATTTTCAAGGTATATATTTTCTAATTATGGAGAAAATCCTCAGAGCAAATCCTTATTTAATTTGCTATATGGCATATTTTCCTACTGTTGTTTCATGGTAGCTATGGACCAAATGTGGAATATCAATTCTTATACTGTCTTCCCACCCTTATTTCCCTAGAACTCTTATCAATATGATGTGGACATTTTGATGATTTCCATTTAGAACATACAACATATTTCTCAGCCTTAAGAAGAATATTCTAAAACTAAGTTTTTGGGTTTGACCTTATGAAATGTGAGTTTGGTCTTGCTCAGACAATCATGTTGCTTTTTTCTTATGTCTTTATTTTTATTTTTTGTAAAATGATATATATTTTTTTGACATTTAATAACCACTGGGCATCTTTTAATTCTACTCATCTATGTTGACTTTGGACAGGTCCTAGTTTAGACACATTTTTAGAGATATATGAAATCTATTATTACAGGTTATTTTAAAAGTGAGTAACTGCACAGATCTGGCCAGAGGAGTGTTTTTATAAAATAGATACAAAACCATCAAACTGTCCTTGTGTATTTTATGCTACATGCATTGATATGCCCATACAATTATTCATAGAAATATGATTTATTTATACAGAATCAGTTACGGACTTGAACATATTTTTCTCACTTCTTGAATTTAAGATTACTGTGTCAGATGCTCTTCAGTTTGTATATTTTAGTTTCACTGAGTAAACACCATTTATGCTTATGTCTTGAGAAGTTTATATCACAAATTTTATGTGCCAAGTTTATTGACATTATAAGTAACATTTCATAATTCAGTGGTACATATAGCAAGTGACATAGCTCAGCATTACATTAAACGTATTTCCCATTACTTTGTTTTCTCTTTACCTATCAAGACTTAGGTATCTTTATAGAGTTAAGTTTTTCAGACATAAGTAAGATTTCAAGAACTATAGAATGCACACAAAAAGATACTAAGTTAACTTTGCCAAACACTTGTATCTGACTTCACTAGTCTGGCGTCTTTGTTTGGTAGCTATAAAGATTGGGATAGATTAATGGATGATAGATCAGTGGCATCTCTCACTCTATTGACTTATCTATTCATATATTCTTAACCCAGCTCTCTGTTTACTACCTTTCAATGAAAAGAACTTGACATACCTCCTTTCCTATATATTGTTCTAATTAAACAGAACAATTCGGAAGCTGTTTCATAAAATTTAATTGTTTTAATTTCAATTATTACTAAGATTTAACAGGAAACAAATATTTAATAATATATCTGTTCAAAGTTAAGATTCATTCTATTTAATAATCAGAGGTAAAATTCTCTAATTTCTGCTATTTCTCTGGCCAGACAAAGTACATTTCTACTTTTTCCAGGCTGAAATGAATTTACTGTATCTAGGACATTCTGTTTAATGAATAGATGAAACAAGATAAAACAAACTAAAGTAAAATGTGAAGCAGAACTTTTCTGGAGTGCATTTAAGACAAAGGCACATGAGAAGCGGACTTGGCCCAATGGATAGGGCGTCTGCCTACCACATGGGAGGTCCCTGTTCAAACCCCGGGCCTCCTTGACCCATGTGGAGCTGGCCCATGCGCAGTGCTGATGCGCCCCATAAGGAGAGCCGCCCAGCATGAAACCAAGTGCAGCCTGCCCAGGAATGGTGCCACACACACAGAGAGCTGACACAACAAGGTGACACAACAAGATGATGCAACAAAAAGAAATGCAGATTCCCTTGCTGCTGACAACAACAGAAGTGGACAAAGAAGACGACACAGCAAATAGACACAGAAAACAGACAATGGGGGGAGGGGGAATAAATAAATAAATCTTAAAAAAAAAGACAAAGGTACTCTATGACATCTAAATGTTCAATTGAAAGTTAAATCAAAACTCAAATTTCCTTCTAATAGAGGAATGAAAAGAAGTGTTGATATTTAATATCAAAAGTCAGTTTACAAACATTAGTCCTTTCACTAAATGAAGTATAAAAGACCTTTGATTCTTAACCATCCCATTTTCACCTTCTAGAAAAAAATGCAGTAATAATAAGTATTATAAAATCGAAACTTATTGGATTTTTATTATGTGTCAGGCACTCTTCTAAAAAAAATGGTGCACTACTAATCTACTGATGCACACAGGAACCTTATTATATAGCTATCTCTTAAGATACAGCTGAAGAAATTGAGGCTCAGAGTTATATGAACTTCTTAGGTTTCAAAATTGCTAAGACTCATATTGACTCTCATCCTACACTACCTCACAAATCAAAGACTGAAAAACATGTAAGCCACCTTCTACCTTGAAAATTTAAAATAAAAAGTGGATCTTAAAAAACATGAAGTATGTGTTAAATCCATACACTGTATTGCCTAACAGGCTTCAAACCTTTGCATTTTAGAAATGCTGGTCTACTGCATGAGCCAATAAACCTATGTGCCAAAAATGGCCCACTGCCAATTTTTGTATAACTCTCAAACTAAGAATTCCTTTTAAGATATTTTAAAATGGTTGAAAAAAGATAAAAAGAACAGTATTTCTTAATGCATGATAGTAATGTGAAATTGAAATTTCTGTGCCCATAAATAAGTTTTTTTGAAACACAGTCATCCCTATTAGCATATATGTTGTCTACGGCTACCTTCATACTACAATGACAAGTTGAGTAGTAGTTGCAACAAAGGCATGTAACTGCAAAGATGAAAGTATTTACTATTTTTTTCTTAAAAGAAAAAGTTACTTATCCCTTGTCTATAACAGTCAACAGGAAGGGGTTGCTTATATTGGATAAATCATGTTCAGTTAGTTTCTATTTTGTGCATACATAGCATTTATTGTATCAAGAAACCCAAAGGGTATAAATAATAAGAAAAGTAGTTGGGCATTGAAATATGCCACAAAAGTAGCACATGTGAAAAATATATAAGCAAATTAAGAGGTAAAACATATGTATTGATTTAATGTGCAGTTCATTTAAAAAAAAACTTACTGATCAATATTGGAATGCTTGAAGAAAACTTCTTTCAGGAGTGTTTGTGTTTTTAGGGGTAGGAAAGGTTAGGTTTTACTTCAAGTTACAGTAAGATAAGGCAAAAGAATGATAATTATCATATGGTGAGACATAAAGTATAGTGTTGAGCTTCAGTAAGAAAGGCCTACAGATGATGGTCCAAATATAGTTACCTTTTCTGGGTGATTGCGGTCCCTCTACCCAAAAAACACATTTTTTCAAATTTCTGAATTACTCTATTTCCTAATTTTCTCAAAAATCTCATCAATATGGGTTTTCTTATGGTTCAGAAAACATCTGGGGGATATAATTACCATTTTATATATAAATGAGGATTGTGACTTTTCTTGAGTCTTCAACATTTCTGGTCATTCTGTTACATGTTTCTGGACAGCCCCATATCCTGCTCACCTCAGCAACTGTTCTACACCTTTATATTCTTAAAACTCACAGTCTCAACTTTGTTTCCTCTAATTTATCACATTATAATGTATTCTTTTTCAAAAGAAGTTCAGTTTCATAAGGCATGAATTCCTTCAAACTCCTCTTCCCTCAGTGGCACATTTCTCTGTATCAGCACCTAAACATACCCACGCCTTCCTTTCTCAAAAGAAGACATCCATCTATAAATGTCATCCTCTTATCTGACCCAGGATCACATTTCCTGCCTTCTCCTTGGGAGGTGGCCCAATTGCATGTGCCTTCAGTCTGTGCATCAGTAACCTTTCCTCAACATGCAAACACGTGTTTTTCATCAAAATGTATCCTTTATGAAATGTCAGGCATTTCATAAAGTTTGAGCTTTGATCTTTCCTCATTCTTTCCACTCTATCTAGGCAATTTTACCAATACCCATATCTTTGACTCTCATATTTATTGTTGTGCTTTCCCTAATCTCACTTTTTCTCATATTTTAATCATGCTTCAAACATTTCAAACACTTTAAAGTCAGTATGTTTAAAAAGGAGTCTAAAGGGAGTGGGAGTAGTTCAGTGGTTGAGGGCCTAGTTCCCACATATGAGGTCCCTGGGTTCAATCCCCAGTACCTCCTAAAAGAATAAAAAATAAAAAATAAAATAGAACCTAACAATCACACACATCCTCCAACCTGTAACCATTCCTTTGTTCTCTACTTTAGGCACTTGAAACACCATGTCTCCTGTTTCATAAGCAAGAAACTTAAACATTTCTTGAAACCCCTCCTTCTTTCTAATGTTCTACAGTTTTATCTCAAAATGTCTTACTCTTTAATACCCTCAATAACTATCTTTTCTCATATTTCAACTTCTAATTTTCTGCATTAGATCCTCATCTTTTTTCAACTGAACTGTGTCGTTTCTTTCCTTACCTATTTCCCTGCCATCCATCATACTCTTGCCCAGTCTCACTTGTTCTCCTAGCCCTGATATAGTCATCTCTCAAAACTGAGAATAGGATTATGGTATTTCTCTAACTATTCCCATAATTTCCTTTCACAAGCAGGATGTTACATTGATGAAAAGAGATAATTCTTGTTAGGCTTTTTGCATAATGACTGGGATAATAAGTGCAAAAGTAAATGTTAACTCTGATGGTGTTGCAGTCCCCCTTCATAGACTATCTGTCTGGCATGCCTCCTCTTCTTCCCTCATCTTCCTCATAGCTTATACTTCACCACTTCTCATCTCTGACAGTGACATACTTTCTCATTCCTCTGTGCAATTAATGTTACCTTCGTAACATATTATACATATAGCAGTTTACTTAAAAAGTTATTCATCTTCTGTTTTGACTAGAAACCTTGTATCCATCTTGTTTCTGCAGATAAATCTGGGTATAGCAAGATATATGTTCCATATTTGCTGAATAGATTATTGTATATAGATTCATATAATTTCTAATTTTATATTTGCATGCATACCTATCACTAGATATAAGATCTTAAAACTAGCATATAAACTCCATTACTCCATTACTTCATTCGTTCAGACGACAGTAATTTTACTGCTGTTTATCTGTTTTGACTGCAGTAAAATAACTTTAGATGACAAATCTGAGATCCTTGGCTCTACCAAACCTCATAATCACCATCATTGTCCTCAGAATTAACATTTACCTTAGTGCTTATTATGTCAGTCATTATGTGAAGAGCGTGTAAGCTGGGTGGTATTATATCCCCGTTTCATAGATGAAGAAGATGAATCTAGAGATCCATGCACATTGTATTCAGAACCTATAGCCTTAATACCAAATTATATTCTCTTGGTCCCAGGTATTAATTAACAAACACATTTTGAGTACATAGCAAGCCCCTCCACTTTTGTTAACTGACAGTTGCTGATAAATAATGAAATTATTTAATCCTCTGCTTGGATTTCTAATACCAACACACAGGTTTGAGATGGGAAAAATGTGGACTTTTGGCATGATGAGAAAGAGACATAGGATAAATTATTTGTTAGTATAATGGGGTCATTACAAAGGCTACGGATGATCATAGTTGGTGATAACAGAAGCATGATGTTCACGCTATGGAAGGTGATTGCTAACCTTTAATTGTTGCTAATTAGATGCTACTTGGAGAATGGCTCTCAATCATGGATATAATAATTAAGGACATCTGGACTAATTACCCAATCTTGAGGATTTGGGAATGATGATGTGCACTCTACCTCTAACTGAAAGGGAGTTTGGATCCCATGGGGCAGATGAATGGAACTATCTTGCTTACAGTTGTAGACTCTTTCTGTTCCTTGGGATTGGTGTTGTCCATCATCATCACCTTGTTAGTTGTCCTGGGTGATTCCAACGAACTGGAGAGTAGGAGTTGCAACACTTACATCAGACTTTAAATGTTTAATGTATGGAAAGTAAACATCAGAAAATGGTCTAAAATAATACTGGGCTGTTGAGAAGAATTCTGCATAGTGTAAAGTGAAATGAACATCCTTTCACAGCACTAACAATTTTGTGCTGAGCTTAAATATAAGCAAACACTTTTTAACAATATTCTCATATAAATCATATAATTCCAATATTACATCATAATAGATATATACAAGAAAAATATAGACTAGGAAGAAAACATGTGCTAGGCAATAAAAGGCCCTTAAAAATAGTGGATATTTGATGGACATAAAATACTCAATAAGAGAAACAATTAACTTTTTGTACTTGGAAGTTAGGTACATTAAAAAAAATAATTGCAAAATTAACAATATTTGTTCCTTATTTCCAAAATTCTTTTGAGACAAACAGATTTTAATAAAATTCAGAATACACTTTTCATTCATATGTATGAAAGTATGGGAAGAGTGTAAATTGGAAGGAGATTCTATTTTTGTATATTTGGTAGGAACTTCAAAGGGATATGAACTATGCTACTTTGTATCTACTTTTCTCTCTACCTCTACGAGTGTTGAACATCTAAATATATGTAGTCATCTTTTACTCCAAAGTTTCTGTGATTCATAACTGAGAAGCTGACATTTTTATTGATACTGTTTGTCAACAAATCTTTTAAAATTCAAACCCTGTAAATATAATACTTTAGAGAAATTCCCTCTGTTTTAAAATAAAATTACTGAACTACACAACAGTACATTATATACAAATGAACTTATATAAGTTTATATGAAATAAACTAATCAGGTGTGTGTTTGTTTAAAATCTGGAATTAAAATAGTTCTAGAACATTTTTTTTCTATTAGAATGGCAGAAAATTCACACTTTGTAAATGATATATTCTGTTAATACTCTTTGTGAACTCAAAAAGAACGTAGATTTTTAGTTTTTTCTACAATGTTTGGAAATGGCCAATTCCAAATGTCCCCATGGAATAACAAATTTAATTCATTAGATGGAAACTCTAAAGAATTTTATAGGATCTCTTGTAGACCCTATAAAGGTGTCCCTCACTCACCACTAAAATATAACTGCCTTTACAATAAAACTCTGTAATATACTTTTGCCAGTATCACCATTCACCAGAGATTTCTGCCAAGGAAATGAGGGTCTCTTTTAAGTGTTTCTACCCACAATCTACTGACAATTTAAAAACTCTATGTAGCATCATAAAGTAGTAAATGGATATTCAAAACATCATACACACAAAGCTTATTTGCCTAGAACAAAAACGTTTTTTTCTGAATTTAGCAAATATTTTTACTGCTAAGATTCCATTCAAGATCATATGGAAGTATCCTGCTTTCTAAGTGAGGCATCTAGTTATTATTAAATTGTGTGTTTTTTTTTAACTGGCTTTATTGAGTTGCAGTTGCCGTGCAATAAATTGTGAATACTTCCAGTGTGAATTTGATGATATTTGGTATATGTTTAAAACTATGAAACCATAAGCACAATCAAGATAATAAATATATCATATGCATCACTTGCAAAAGTTTCATTGAGTCACCATGTAACCCCTCATTTCTACCTATCTCCATCACCCCCTTTCCTGTCCCTAGGCAATCATTTATCTGTATTTCTTTCACTCTAGGTTTGTTTGCATTTTCTAGAATTTTATATCATTAGAATCAAGCATGTACTCTTTTTTTTTTTGCAGGAGGGGGGGATGGTCTGGCCTCTTTCAATCAGCATAATTATTTGAGACCCAGCCATGTTGTAGAATGTAGTATTATTTCATTTTTTTAACTGACTAGTATATTATTTCTTGGATCTATCACAGTATATTTGTTGATTCACCTGTTGAGTTGTTTCTATTTTTTATTATACACAATGCTATCATGAGCATCCATCTTCAAGTCTTTTTGCAGTGTATGCTTTTCTTAGTGCTGAGTTAGATACTGAAGGGTATAATGTTTGTATCATGTAGTAGATTAAAGCTTAACTTTCTAGGCATCTGTCAGACTTTTCGAAAGTGGTTCTGCCATTGTACCTGCCCATCAGCAGTGTAGGACAATGAAGATCCTCTACCACATCCACTATAAACTTGGTAGGATCAACCTCTTCAATTTTAGACTCTCTAATATATGTTGGTATCTCATTGTGCTATAAATTGGTATGTCCCTAATGACTAAAGATGTTGAACATCTTATCCCTTTATTTGCCATATGTTGATCTTCTTGGTAAAATGCCATCAAAACATTTTGTCTCTTCTCTTTTTAATTTGAGCATTTGGTATGAATTCTGGATGCAAGTCCAGAATTTATAAATATATTCTCCCAGTGTGTGGCTTGTATTTTCATTTTCTTTATAGGACCTTTCAAAGAATTGAGTTTTTAATTTTGATGTAATTAATAGAATTAATATGTTCTTTTGTGAATGGCAGTTTTGGTTTTGTGTCTGAGAAAACTTTCACAATCTAAGATACCAAATTTTTATTCTGTATTTTCTTATATACTTTTAAGTTTTAAGTTAGCTCTATGATCTGTCTGTTTTGTTTTATTTTAGTTTTTTTTTGGGGGGGGGAATTTTTGTATATGTTAAGAGGTACAGTTCAATTTTTTTTTGCAAATGGATATCTAATAGTTCTAGTACCATTTGTTGAAACTACTACCTTTTCTCCACTAAATTCCTTTGCCTTTTTGTTGAAAAATAGTTGTTCCTCTCTATGTGTCTGTTTCTGGATTAATGGAGTTACTGCATCTCTCCCTTGATTTCTTCTCACCACAGCCTGAAAACTCTCTCAAGGGAGTAAGTTGTAAGGTCTACCTAGAGGATTTTTCTTTACCCTGGAATTTCCTTGTCCTTCATTGCTTGAGGCCTAGTATCTTAAAAAATGTTTCATATATGATACATAAGTATTTTTTTAATTTTTTGGTTGTTTAGGGGGCAAGGTAAATCCAGTTCATGTTACTCCAGTTTGGACAAACAGGGAAGTCCTTACTCATAGAAACTTTTAAATAAAAAAAAAAAAAGGAAAAATAAAAGAAATAAAGTGCTAAAATGAAATCATAACATTTTTGAGAAGGAGATGATACTGTTTTGAATTAAAAAAATAGAATTTGCAAAAGATGCAGAACATAACCCAGTAAATACTCAAGAATCCCTAAGCTTGGATTTTCTTTTGTAGGAGATGTATTACTCTGCATACTGATTTATTATTGTAGTCTCCTGAATTTGGGGATTTCATGATACAGATGCACTGTGTCCATACCTGACTGTATTTTCTTCTCTACCATCTCAATGATATCCTTTCTCTGTTGCTCCAATTACAATATAATCAGACTTTATGCCAAGAGACATTGAAAATTAAATTGTATGTTCCAAGACAGCAGATACTCTGTTTTGTTCATGCTTATATCTGTAGTATAGGGGTTCTTAACCAGGGGTCTGTGAACCTGAACTGAAATTCAAAAAACATGTTATTCTTATAGGTACATGTTGTGCAAGTGTCATATTTCATTAAATAATACACAGCATAGTGTAAACTTAGTAAGGGGTCTGTGGTTTTCACCTGACTTGCATGGAACAAAAAATGTTAAGAACCCTTGCTCTACTACCTTAACACATCACAGAATAGCCACAAATAGTACATCATTGAGGTGAAAGAATACATTGAATAGATATTCTAATAGTAACTAGAAAACAAGCTAAATATTTTCAATGTTTACTAAAATTAGTTTAGTTTTAAAAGTCTGAGGCATATGCTTGGAAGTGGGCACTAGCTTATACTCAGTTTGATATGTCTGTGTTATAGAAAAATTTATTTTACCATAGAAAAGGACTAGATTGTATGTAATTATATTCTGACATTATAATGCACAGTGCCATGGGTAATCACTATGTCTTACATTTTCTTTCTAAGTATCTTAAGAGTCCAATAAGATAACAGGCAGTAGGAGTACAAAGCATGCATCAATTCATTCATTATGTAGCAGTGGTTTTCTTTATTCCTCCTTTAACAAATATGATTGTTAATAAACCTTCTTTTGGAATTAAGCAGTCAATTTTCTACTTTAAGTATCCCCATAAGTTTTTAATATAGACAGTATTTTGTATTCTTTTGTTAATATAGGACTGAAATAAATACAAGAAAATACTCCATTAGAAGCAGTAAATACATAAAATTAACTATATACAGACATAATGTAAAGGAGAAAAGAAATGAAATACAATGCTGATTCTGCAATTATTTTCAGATGTTATAGTTTAGGGATTTTCGACAATAAGGGTGAGGATATTTTCTGTTTTAGTTTTAACTATTTGATACCAAATATCTTATAAATTAAGCATGATCTCTTTTAGGAAGTGCACCAATATTTTTTATTTTAACTTAAGCATGTTTATCTTTGTAATAACATGTTAAAATAGAATTTTTAAAAACGATTTTAGAATTCTTGCTAATTATTATCACTGTAAATTCTAGGAAATCTGCTATAATCTAAAATATTAAACATTAGTGAGATCATTATGTCTCACAGCGGAATCTTTATTTTATATAAACACATCATGTAACTGTTTTTTGTTAAGGAGAAAGAGTGAAATAAAGGTATATTTTCTTTCCTGAACATATTACTGCACACTTTCAATAATGCCAATCAAGGTATTGCACAGGACAGAGACCCAAAGCAGTGGAAAACACTGGACAATATTCAATGAGTTTCCTAAATTAATCAATTGAACAAAGCATATGTAAATGTTAGTGCAAAGATATTCCTATTAGTGTGTGTATGTGTTTGCATATGTGAGTGTGGGAAGCCCCAAAATAATGAGATTAAAAATCTTGTATCCATTTCTTGCACCTAAAAGGGCTGTACAACACTAAAGCGGTTTGATATTATTTATGAATTCCAAAAAGAGATATTTTTTCTGTCTTTAACTGGTGTGTTCCTCTGGACCTGATAACCCTTAGATTGTATTAAATTCAGAGGTTTCACTTTTATTTTATTAAATTAAGATTAGGACTTTGAATCAACCATGTCATTAGGGTATGCAGGGTTGACTCCCCAGCCTCTTAATGGGCTATATAAACAGATGCTCAATCAAGAACTTGGAAGTAGATATACAGAGAAGAACACATGGCAAAGGACCCGGGAAAAGAGATGAGCCTGATAGTTTGAAGCTGAAGAGAATAGAGCAGCTGAGAAGCCCTGAGGGACCAGCTTTATCCCAGCCTACGGCTGAGATAGGAAGGAGCTGGGATCACAGAGCTTTAAGAGGAAGAAGGAAGGGTGAACCCTTGAAGTCAGTGTCCACCATTTTGCTTTGACACATGACAAATGACTTTGGGCATGAAAATACCTCTTACGGTACCTTGAGTTGGATTCTTTAGGGCCTTGTGACTGTAAGCTTCTACCCCAAATAAATACCCTTTATAAAAGCCAACAGATTTCTGGTACTTTGCATCAGCATCCCTTTGACTGACTAATACAAATATCTTGGAGGACAAATTCACATTCTACTGGGGATCATTTTCCATTTAGATTCCTTAATACAGCGGAGAAAGTTGAGCAGAACACAAAGGGGCTAAGAATATAAACCAGCAGAAAGTCTGCAATCTGAGAAAGATTGATCTATGAGCCTTTATGAACAGAAATCCTTTCCTGAAGTTTTAAGTAAAGAATTATTTACCCAAAACATAGCCAGCAAATTAAATCTGAATAGAACATCTTGAGATTCAAAGAGCAGAATTCACAGACAAGATTGAGGAAAGTCAGTATAAGATACAACAGAGTTGTGGTGGTAGAAGAATATGAAACAGAATAAAGAATTTTTTCTTAGCTGTATTTTGCAAAAGGTTCTCACTTGCTCTGGAGTGAAAAATGAGGAATTTACTATCTTGTATTTAATGCTTAATGATTGCTTTTTTTTTCCTTTCCTTTTTCTTTTCTTTTCTTTTTTTGTTTCTGTGAAAGGGAGAATAATGGCCTCACTCAAAAATGAGCATTCACTATGTTGCAGAACATGTGAAAATGCTGCCTTGCATTAGTATATGGGAATTTGTAGATGTGATTAAGTATAGACTTGAGATGGGGAGAATACCCTGGATTTTCTGGATGGGCACAGTCTAATTATATGTCTTTAAAAATGAAAACCTTTCCCAATTGCTGTCAGATGGAGGTGTAACTGTAGAATAGTCATCAGAGAGATGCCATGTTGCTGGCTTTGAAGATGGAGAAAGGACCATGATCCAAAGAAGCGGGCAACCTCTAGAAGCTGAAAAATGCAAGGAAAAATATTCTCGTAGAGCTTCCAGAAAGGAAAGCAGCTCTATCAATAACTTGATTTCAACCAGTGAGACCTGTGACAGATTTTCAGAATTTAAATACCATGTCTTACCCACTGAATTCTGAGATAATAAAATTGTGTTGGTACAGTAGTAATAGCACTCCAATACATTTAGTTATAAACTTATTTAAATGAATTGCATAAAAACAATTTTGAATTCATATTACATGTAAGTTCAGACTTTTTCAATTAAAATTTATGTTAGTTTTATGTAGAGGAGATAAATAAATATTAGAGACTAACTACAGGTAGGTATCTGCACCATTTAGATGTTGATCACTTTCAAGTGTAAAAGTTAAGTCTCACACTCTATTAGTTTTCTGTTGCTGCTGTTACAAAGTACCACACACTTAGTGGCTTAAAGGAATACTAATTTATCATCTACAATTTCTGGTGCAGAAGTCAGAAATAGCATAGCTCTGCTTGAGTCTAGGCTTGGAGTTTCACAAGGCTAAAATCAAGATGTTTTCAGGGCTGGTGCCAGTTGCAGTTTCTTTTGGGGATGCCAGTCTTCTTCTGGAGACCGTTCAAATGAAATGGCTCTTGACTTCCTTCTATCATCTTTAATGTCAGCAATCGTGAAGAGGTTTTGTGTATGCTTTGAATATCCAGCTTTTTCCATAATGATTTCTCTGACTGATTTTCTGCCTTCTTTTTCTACTTTCTAGCTCCTATATAATTACATTTGACATCACTGCATAAACCAGGGCAATCTTCCTACCCTAATTTGTATAACCTTCATTCCACCTGTAAAGTTCCTTTTGCCATATAACATAGCATATTCACAGGCCCCAAGGATTGGAGTCGAGGACATCTTAGTCCACCCATGTGTGTGGCATTTTTCTACCATACACATCTTACATCTTACATAATGTACTTCAGACCATCTCATATGTTTGTACATAATAAAAAAAAAAAAAAAGGATGCAGCCAAATTCTGCTTCACCAAGAGCTTGCTGTATTTATGGGCAAGGAAAAAAATAATGTTTGAACAAACAGATGACCTGAATGTGAGATAATAGTTCATGGAGTCACTATTCAAGACAAAACTAAATATCAACTCACTTGTGCTATTATATACTATTGATTCATACTGTGGGAATTAGGGAAAACAAAATCCATACCCTTCTTTCTGAATATTTTATCAATGCCATGTGCAAGTCCCACATATTTTTCAGTGGCAGAACTATATGACCATGAAGAAGGTAATAGGATATAATCCCATTTTCTGTTACACTGTTCAATAGAATATAAGAAGTGGAAACAGAAGTGGAATGCACAAAAGATATTTGTGGGATCACAACATTAAGTTTTCTTTGAAGATCAAAGATTACATAACACTTGGAAAGAACAGGCAAATCCATAACAATAATACATTTTGGAAAAGGCAGCTGTCATTATTAACTTAATGAAATTCTTCACAAATACATAGATATAAAATAGGTTTTATTTGCACAAATAGCATAAAATTGAAATTGTCTTTTTTATAAGGATGGATAAATTGATGTGTTTCAAAAAGCAACTCGACTTAAAAATATTTCCATTTATTAAGTGTTTGACCCCAATAATTGCAATATATGTCATTTTGAATAATTATAGTTTTTCCTTATTCTGATAACAAAAATGAGGAATTTGTCTTTACTAAAAGAAAGACTATCCAAAATGCACTGGACACCTGTTTGTATATGTGTTTGATGTTTGCTAATCACAAAATGGATTCTCTGATTCCTATTAAATTCCAAAGCACCTTCTCTTTTAAACACATAAAAATGATCTTAAACTGCCTCTCAAAGTAATTCTTAACGAATGCAATCACTGAAGGGGAGGACTGTGTCTACGCTCCCATTGAGTTCTAGTAATTGATGCTGGTCTGACATCCTTACAAAAATTTTTGAAGGAAGTAATACATTCCAATGCCTGGTTGCATGTCTAGGGTCCATATGCATTCCAAATTAACTGGCATAGATTTTGAATAGACATTCTTGTTAGCCCGAGGATGCAGAGAAAGTTGCTTTACAGGGTAAATATTTGTCTTAGACTGCAAATGTTATAAGACATTAAGAGAGTTGTCGTAGGGAATGGATAGCTCAGTGGTTGAGCACATGCTTCCCATATATGAAGTCTTGGGTTCAATTCCCTATCTCTCCTAAACAGAGAAAGAAAGAGTTCTCACAATGTTAAATCCCAACTAGTTATGGCAGATTGTGAGATGTTGCTACAAAAACACATATTCTGTTTCTGCTCCTAAAATAAAATGGTGAAATTGAGGCTGAGTTACCAGAGAAGTTTTGGTTTTTTTTTGGTCAGAGTCAAGCACATTTTTTAACTTCTGCAATTGCACACAGGTGGGCATTGGGATTAGAGCATCAGTCTAGGTCTATGGCTCTGAGAGAATAGATCTTCCAGAAATTAAGCAAAATGAGAAAGAAATATGAGTGCTGCATTTGTTACTGCTTGACCTGGAAATAATTTAAATGTGGCTGTTTCAACAATTGAAAGCATTGTTAGCATCTTTCTAGAATAAATGTTAGATTTTGCTGTGAAATTTTTCTTGTAAAGAAAATACACCATCATATACGGTCAGTTTGTTATTAACTAATTAATTATTTTTTTTCAGTGAAAATTAGCTGAATTAGATAATATGTGTACTAGGCTCCAGCTATACCAATTGAACTGGCTGTGAAGATTGTAATGATAATGATAATGACAGAGTATGCACCTATGAAAAAAGGTTACTTCAGGGTATGGGGAGAGTTTGCTCATTCATGAGTTTAACATTAGAGTCTGTGGTCTCAGAGAAGACTTCTGAGGAATATCTGCATTTTCAAAACAACTACTGAGCATGAGAAAATATAGATAGAAGTAGGGAGATTCTGATCACAATTTGGGCTGAGCCCCTTAATTGCCATCAAAATCATTTATTTAATCATTGCTTAAATAATTCTTCAGGTAATGCATGCTAAAATCCCCTGGGAGGATTTTAAGAATCTTACTATCCAGGCCAAATTTCAAACATATTAAATGATAATTTCCACAGATGTAATCCACAGAACAATATTTTTCACTCTTTCTAGATAATTCCATTTCAGACAAGGTTGAGGACCAATGGAATAAAAATCTGGTTTGAAAATTTGTCATACTTTTTGTAAAAGAGGTACAGTTGGGCAACTGTCTTAGTTTGTCAGGGATGCTATAACAAAATATCCCATTGTACCTATTTAAATGCATTGGGGGACTCTGGAATTGTTAGTCTCTGGGGTTAAATCAGTTCAGTCTGGTTTTAATACAGATAATATATTTGTTACTTGAATTTCCATCCAATGAATAATTGAGAACTAATTTAGTTTGTTGTCATAGCAGTGTTTCTCAAAATCTGTTCCTTGGTCTTCTTGCCTCAAATATAGTAGAACCTTTGATTAAAAAGTGCTACACTATAAGCACTTAATTATATTTCTGCAACTAGAGTCTAAGAATCTTTATTTTTACTAGTATCCTTGAGTAGTTATTCACAATAAAGTTTGAGAACCACAACTCAGGTGAGCTTATTCCATATGTGCTCAAAAATAATTTCTTGGAATTTCTCACTCAATTCCTTCTTCCATATAGCCCTTGACCAGAGAGCAGTGGGTGATAATTCACTAATAAGTGAAGTAGGTTTCACATCATATCATTACTATCTGTTTGGTGCCCATCACTTAAAATTTATCACCATCGTCCAAAGGAATTATTTTCTTATTGAGTATTCTAACAAGGGATTTTTATTTTAGATTTATGGGTTCTAGACCCCATGAGTCCATGGTGATAGGGCTGGATAATCTTAGGTGCTACTTAGGGCTTTTTGGTGGCTTTTTCTTTCAAGTCAAATGCTATCTAGAACAACAATGCCAGGCAGGTTGATGTTTTCCCATAGAACATACATGAATTAAGAAAGCAGGGCATGTGTGACAGTATTACTCACAGAGGTATGACTTCTGTCTATTGTATTCTTTTAATTAGTTAATCCTGGACCTTTCACCATTGATTGTACTTATTATTTGCATGATGGCATTTTCAATCCAGAGGTCAATCAGTGTTGTAAACTTTTCTAACGTTTTTCACTCAGTAACCTAGGCATGAATGTGGCTTGGCAAATAACTTTAAAGGTTTGGCAGATATGGCAGAATTTAATTTGTGGAATATATATTTAATGGTAAGAGTCTAAGATTATCTCTGACTAACATTCCTGGAAGCAGCATCCTGAGTGGACAGTGAATCTGGTAATACAGAGCTAATCAATGTGCTTTGTGCAGCACAGGAAAACAATGTCCCAGAACAAAGTCAAATTGAAAATACAGAAGGTAGCCAGCAATCATTGATGCAAACAAGTCATTGAGCCCAGAATAATGCAAAATAATAAACAGAAAGTTCCACTTGCTTCTTATGTCAACTTTTAATAGAGAAGTTTCTTGCATTTTTGACCAAGGACATCTTGAAGGCACAATGTATCCTCTAATGCTGTCATACCTTATGTTTTCAAACATAAATAAGTCTATTTTGGAAATTTGGGGATATAACTCACTTCGTATAGGGTATTTTTTGCCGTTTTATTTAAAACAATGCAAATGGCTTTCAGTTGGAACTGCCAGTTTTAGTCAGTGTTGTTACTCCCAGGTGTGTTGTATTTTAAGTGGATTTTTCTTCTTGTTGATCAATATTCTGGCCTTTAGCTTGCCCATTGAAATAGTGGGGAAGGTAGTCAATCACCATGTACTTCTGTGCATTCAAATGAACCTTTCAGAGAAATGAGTAAGATTGAAATCTTTAAAAGGCTCTAGTATGTTAAGTAAGTGCAGAAATGATCAATCTTTTTACCCTTATGTTGACAGCAGTCATAAAATGCACTCAATTGATGCATTTTATGATGGCTTATATTTCTATAGCATTGACTGTGAAGTTGTCCAAGAGATGATCAGACAGGGAAAATAGGATATGTGCACAAATAAGATTTCTTAATAAATGTGATCAACACAATGTGATTTCTACACATTCAACCATTTTGTCAAATATTTGTTTGTAATAAAGGTTTTTAGGTTTTGGGAACATGTTAACTTCTAAAGTGATGGGAGGCAATATTTCATTTTAATTGCCTTAATGATTTCTTGTTTAAGGGAATAAACAAAGTTTTAAATTTGGAGAAGGTTGATGATGGTTCAAGACACTATTGTTATCTAACAATATTTTTGCTATCTTATAAAAAAGGCTATTATGTAATATTTTAGGTTATAAAATTATTTGAAAATGAAATAAAGGTTCTCATGTGGATAAGTTAAAGATATCTTTCTATCAATGTATCCAGTACTTGTTTTTTATTTTTTTTTAAATTTTATTAATTTTTTAAAAGATATTTAGGTTATACAAGTGTCACATAAAAAAATATAGGGGATTTCCATATGCCCTGCTCCCTACACCTCCCACATTTTCCCATATTGACAACATACATCATTAGTGAGATACATACATTGCAATCAAAGAACACATTTTGGAGCATTGCCACTAAGCATGGATTAAAGTTTACATTGTAGTTTACACTCTCCTACACAATTCTGTAGGTTATGGCAAGATTTATAGTGGCCTATATCTGTCATTGCAATGTCATTCAGGACAATTCCCAAGTCCCCAAAATGCCCTAGTATTACCCCTGTTTTTCCCTCTCTGCTCTCAGGAATTCCAGTGGCCCCTGCTTCCACATCATTGATATAATTTTGTCCATTGCTAGAATCACAGTAAGTTTATAGTAGAATACCAGTAAGTCTATTTTAGTCCATAGTTCATTCCCCCAATCTGAGGGTTCTGGGATGTTGATATCTACTCCCCTGTAATTGAGAAGGGGCTATGATCCCATAGGATCAATGGATGAGCCTCTTGCTTGCAGTTGTGGACTCTCTAGGTTCCTTGGTATGGTAGTTGTCCATCATCACCTACATGTTAGTTGTCCTTGTAACCAGCACTTTTAAAAAGATTGCTAGTTTTCATATTACCAATTCTCCTCTAGTAGAGTAATAGAACACCCATATACGTGACTACCCTAAGTAGATTGCACTTTCTCGTCTCCTTCAATATATGGCTGTAGTCCTGTAATTCCTTTCTGGCTAATGAGTTGTAAACAAATATTGTGGAAGTCATTTGTAAGGAACGGTAGACTTTTTCCCTATTTCTTTCTTCTAGAAAGTTTGGATACCATCTTAATGACTGGAAATTAGTGCAGCCACCTTGGACCATGAGGTAGAAGCTAGGTGAGAATGGCGGAGCAACAACATGGCTGGGAGCTGAAATTGTTGTGGAGCTGAAATACCAGTCCTAGACTCACAAGTTTATGTGAAAGAGAAACAATATTTCTCTCCCCTTAAACCATTGTTTTCCATAACTCAGAATTGAAGAAATTAATACAGCAAGAAAAACCTTCAGAAACTATCATAATACAATAATTATTTGCCCTTTCTTTCTAGGTGTTATTTTGTATTTGGCAAGTATCTTTCTTTTAATAAACACACACATTGAAAATGTTAACTTAATAGTATGAGAGCAAATGTACCACCTTTTTTTTCTAAAAATACTACTTTTTCCAACCTAGTTTAAGCAAAAAAAAATTCTATGATTGAGAGAAAGATAAAATATATGAAATTTATTAAAATATATAAAATTGCAGTTAAAATAGAATAAAATGTTCTCATTAGTCATACAAAATCCTGGTAACTGTCACCATTTGAAATATGGCTTTAAAATTCTAAATTGAAATTTGCCACAGAAGATAGGAAGAATGATAGAGTATTTGGCAGTGATAATGACTAGAAAGGCAGGCATAATGGAGAAAGAGCAGAAGCTTAGAACTGCTCCAAGTCTACAACAATATTGCCAATAAAATAGGTTCAGGTCAGGAACATGATATAAGACTAATTTAATGCTCAGGTATATTTTTTTCATCTCTTTGATTCATTTCACGTTAGGATATTTTGCTTTTTTTAATTCATTTGAAGTGATTTCAGTTTAAAATAATTTACTTTCGGGAAACGGACTTTGGCCCAGTGGTTAGGGCGTCCATCTACCACATGGGAGGCCCGTGGTTCAAGCCCCGGGCCTCCTTGACCCGTGTGGAGCTGGCCCATGCGCAGTGCTGATGCGCACAAGGACTGCCCTGCCACACAGGGGTGTCCCCCGCGTAGGGGAGCCCCACGCGCAAGGAGTGCGCCTGTAAGGAGAGCCGCCCAGTGCGAAGGAGGGAGCAGCCTGCCGAGGAATGGCGCCGCCCACACTTCCCGTGCCGCTGACGACAACAGAAGCGGGCAAAGAAACAAGACGCAGCAAAAAGACACAGAAAACAGACAACCGGGGGAGGGGAGGGGAATTAAATAAATAAAAATAAATCTTAAAAAAAAAAATTTACTTTCATTTTGAAATGATTTTAGATATACACAAAGAATTATACAAACTACTGCACATTGTACAAAGAATTCCTGAATACTTCATACAGCCTCTCCAAACCTATATAACTTTAGTTCGATTAAAAAATGGAAATATTAGCATTTGTAATATTCATGCATATACCAATCTATTTACAGTTTATCATTTGCTTCAGTTATGTCCAACTCAGATTCACACATTGCTTTCAATCATCATATCTTGTTAGTCTCCTTTTATTCGGCAACAGTTTCTCAATCTTTGTACTTTATGATACTGAAACATTTAAATGTATTGGCTAGTTATTTTTAGAAAGCTCTTCAGTTTGGGCTTGTTTATTGTTTTCTAATGATTAAATTCAAGTTATGTATTTTTGGATGACTATTACAGAATCGATGCGGCTTTTCTTGGTATATTATATCTGGGGACACATGATATTGATGCATTTCCTTACCATTTCCTTAATCACATGGTTAAGGTGATGTCTATAAGACTGGAAATTTATTATTTAATTTTCCTTACAAAATATGTTTTTGTTGACTTATTTCTATATTGCTTTCATCTATAAATCCTTTAATATAATAAAATGGCTGATGTCTTCTTTCATATAAAATAAACTAACAGAGATAGGATTCTTTTTCCTGACGAACTTAAACAAAGAGAAAACTGGGCCAAATATACAAATAGCTGCATTTTTTTTTCATAAATGCGATAACAGATGTGTAGGACTGTGATTAATGATAGAAGGAAAACAATATAAGCCTTATGATTGCACCAGTTTAAACCAAGAATAAGTTTCCAATGACTGGAAAAGAATGGATTAAGGAAATATCTTTATAGTCTAGAAGTGATTTCCAGGTCACAGCACAAAAAGGGAGAAACCAAACAGAGCCCAGTTTCTTGCTGAAATAATAGATCAGAAATCAGAGTGTGCTGTCATGTAGGAATCTAAATTTTGAAGACATAATATAGAAGAGAAGAGAGCTGCAAAGAAAGACAGTTGTGGCCATCTAGAGAGTTGTCCTTTCCAGTCTTTCACTTACTATAGATGCACATGCATGAGAGGAAACTCTCATTCATGTGGAAACGTGAGGTTGGTGGAAGAACCATTAAATAAGGACTGACAGAAAAAAGCAAAATAAAACTGGAACTCCAGGAGTCTGGGAATACTTGGTGTTTCTTTCAGCTGGAGTGGAAAGACTACAAGAATAACAGATAATTGAATAGAATCTTCAAAATGGCATTAGCAGGCTAAATTAGTCCTAGTTAGGCTGCACAAGACCTGCTCTAAAAAACACATGAAACAGTATTTAAAAGGATCCAACTGACTTCAATTAACTAAATTGTATACTAGAATATATCTAATGGTAAAGCATAACAAAAATATAGAAGCCAAAAACAACACTATTGAGCACACAATAAAAAATTCCTGGACATGTAAAAGAACAGGAAAATATGGCCCAAACCAGGAGAAAATTCAGTCCATAAAATAGGCTAAGAGATGACAAAAGTGATGGAAGTAGCAGACAAAGGGGGTTAAAAGAACAATCACAAATATGTTTCATATGTTACAAAGGAAAGATAAAACACATACTTGAAGTGAAGAGAAACAAAAGTTATAAAAATGCCCCAATTGAAACTTGGAAAGAGAGAGGAAAGAAATACACTTGATAATGTTATTGGTACATATAAAATGCGCAAGGAGTGCGCCCGTGAGGAAAGCCGCCCAGCGGGAAAAGAAAGAGCAGCCTGCCGAGGAATGGCGCCGCGCACACTTCCCATGCCGCTGACGACAACAGAAGCGGATAAAGAAACAAGACGCAGCAAAATAGACACCAAGAACAGACAACCAGGGGAGGGGGGGAAATTAAATAAATAAATAAATCTTTAAAAAAAAAAATGCATAGGAAAAGATGAACAAATATGGAAAACCTTCCTAAGCAATGTGTAGAGAAAAAACACTGATCATATAAACAGAACCTCAGTTAGCCAATAACACAAGCAAGTGGTTTAATGTACAAGTAAATGAGATGAGAGAAAGTGAAGGTATTTTAATAAATAATGCTAAAAGTTATGAAAATGAATGAAAAGATATCTACATATTTACATATCAAATAAACTCAATGAATGTCATACAAAACAAGTCTAAACAAAGCCACACAAAAGCACATTATAATGACCTTGCTAAAAATTAGTAAAGGGAAAATTTTAAACATTCAGAAAAAAAAGGTAAAATCATTGTAATGATAAGACTTACAGCAGACTCATATTAGAAGCTATACAAGCCAGGAGATAATGGAGGTAAATTTTTTTTAAAGATTTATTTTATTTATTTCTCTCCCTTTCCCCCCATTTTCTACTCTCTGTGTCCATTTGGTGTGTGTTTCTTCTGCATCTGCTTGTATTATCAGGCGGTACTGGGAATCTGCGTCTCTTTTTTGTTGCGTCATTTTGCTGCATCAGCTCTCCATGTGTGCAGCGCCATTCCTGGGCAGGTGGCCCTTTTTTGACATGGGGCGGGTCTCCTTGCAGGGCTCACACCCTGCGCATGGGGCACCCCCATGCAGGGACGCCCCGGCATGGCACGGCACTCCTTGTGAGCAACAGCACTGTGCATGGGCCAGCATACCACACGGGTCAGGAGGTCCTGGAGATTGATCCTTGGACACTCCATATAGTAGATGGATGCTCTATCAGTTGGGCCACGTCCGCTTGCCTGCAGGTACATTTTTTAAGTATGGAAAGAGGGAGAAGCAATTTTAATTTGGCAATTTTAATTTTAATCAACTCTCAACCTATAATTTTTTACCCAGGGAAAATAATATTCAAAAAAGAAGATGGGAAAATACTTTGTTCAGAAAAATAAAAGCTTGAATAATTTCATAACATTTGATATATATTTTAAAAAACTGTTAAAACTAATTCCTAGCAGAAGGAAATTATCAAGTGGAAATCTGGATATAATTAAACTGAAGATAATCAGAAATTGCAAATACATGGTATATACAATATAATTTGATATATTTTAATTTAATTAAAAGATCATTGACATTTGAAAATAATAATAGTTGAGATTTAGTGTATATTTTACTGCCTATGTAAATGAAAAATGTATGAAATCAAAAGCAGAAAGGATAGGGTTGAGGTAAAGGAACTAAACTGGTATCTTAAACAGCAAACATAAGGAGGTTTAATATTATTCAAAGTAAATTCTAATATGTAAAATTGTGGACCATAGAAAAACAAGAGAGTAAAATGAAGAGATATATTTAATAAAGCAATATTGAATATAACATGATATTATGAAACAAACTGTTGATCCAAAATAAAAAAGGAAAAGAATGATTAAAAAATAAAAAGGAACAGAGTACCAGTAAGTCTACATATAGATAATTAGCAGTTATAAACCTAACTATATAATCAATCCAATTGAATGGAAATAGTCTAAAACATCTCAGTTAAAATCAGAAGTTATCAGATTGGTTGAAATATTAAGACTTAAATATAAGTTGTCCATAAAAAAACTACAGAAAACATAACAACACAAGTAATTTAAAAGTAGAGTCATGGAACAATATGCATCATGCAAAAAATGAATAAAAAGAAAAGTTAGAAAGGGACTATCACTACCAGATATTTAAAGCAATCCTTAATATTATGAATCATTATATTTCACAATGATTAAATACAATGGGCTTAACAACAGTAAATGTGATTGTGGCTGATAAAAGACTTTCAAATGCATGAAGGAAAACAATGACAGTTTACAGAATAAATAGACAAATACATTTTTAGAGTTGGAGAGTTCAACCTCAGTAATTGGTAAATAACGTAGAACAGAAATATCAGTAAGTAGACAGAGGGATTGAACAAACCTATCCAAGCAAATTAACCTAATTGGCATTTATGGAACCCTTCACACAAACAGATAACACACTCTTTTAAAGCACACATAGGACATTCACAAAGATAAACTATATCCTGGGATGTAAATCAATTCTCAATGATTTAAGATAATCGAAATCTAGAATAGTAACTTCCCTGACAACAACTGAATTAACATCAAAATGAATAACATAAAGATGCATGGAAAATTTCCTATTATCTGGAATTAAGGAAAAAAAATGTTCTAAATAAACCACAAGTCAAATAAGCAGAAAATAAACTAAATAATAATTTAAAATAGTCCCAGTGATTAAATAATACATAATGCAAATTATATATTTCTTAGAGGAAACAACATTAAGTGTTTATATTCAAAAGAATAAAGGTCAGGGCTAAAATCAATACTTTAATCTTCCAATTTAAGAAATATTATTAAGAAGAGAAAATAAAATGAAAAGTAAATAGAAAAATATGATATCCAGAATTCAAGGAAATGAAATCAAAATAATACGGAGGTCAATAAAACTAAGTTGTTTTTTTTTAAATATCAACACAATTGATAAGCCAATAGTCATTGAACAGAGGAAAAAAAGATGAATTGTTCATATCAGGAATGAAGGGGGATAAATCATTCCAAAACCTAAAGATATTATAAAATGATAAGGAATATTTTGAAAAAACAAATTTTACTATTAGAGTAGGGTGCTGATGTTGCAAAGATCAAAAATGCTGAAATGGCTTTTGAATTGGGTAATGGATAATGGCTGGAAGAATTGTGAGGCACTTAATAGAACAAGGCTAACCTGCTTTGAAGAGACTTTCTAGAAACTTGTATATTAACAGTACTTCTGATAAAGTGTTAGGTAGACATGATGAATATGTTATTGGAAACTGGAGGAAAGGGAGTCCTTGTTTTAACATAATAAAGACATCCATGAAATTGCACTCTAAAGTTGGATGGAAGGTAGAACTTAAAAATGATAAACTTGGATATTTAGCTGAGGGTTCCAAATTAAAGTTAGAAACTGCAGCCAGGTTTCTTATTGTAGGTTATAGCGGCTTGAGAGGAAATGATCTGAAACCTGAACTCCTGGGTCCAAAGACACCAGAAATTGATGGTTTGGAAAATTCAGTTTCTAGAAAGCACCTCCATGGTTTCAGATGAGAAATCAGCACTTAATCTTATTGAGCTTCCCATGTCTGTGCTGGATCTTTTTTCTTTCGTTACTTTCAGTAGTCTCTTTGTCACGTAGGTGTGACAATTTGATAAGTATATGTCTCAGGCAGGCCTTTTAGGAATTACACTGTTTGAAATATTCTGCATTTCCTGGACATGTACATCCATGTCGCACAAAGAAGTTGGGAAATTTTCAGCCATTATTTCCTTCAACACTCCTTCTGCCCCTTTCCTTTCTCTTCTCCCTCTGGGATGCCTATAATGTATATGTTCATTCTGTGTTGTGATTCAATTCCCTGAGTGCCTGCTGAATTTTTTCTTTTTTTTTTTTTATCAATCTGTTCTACTATCTGTGCAATTTCAGACTTATTATCTTTTGTGTCATTAATTCTTTCTACTGTCTGTTCAAATCTTTATGTGCTTCCAGTTTTTTAAAATTTCTTTCATTGTGCCATTCATGGAATTAGGGGAAAAAATATTCTAAATAAACCACAAGTCAAATAAGCAGAAAATAAACTAACAATTAGTTTATTAGTCAGCCAAAGGGGTGCTGATGCAAAACATCAGAAATCAGTTGGCTTTTATAAAACATGTTTATTTGGGGTAGAAGCTTACAATTACTAGGCCATAAAGCATAAGTTACTTCCCTCACCAACGTCTGTTACCATGTGCCCAACGTCTGTTACCATGTGCTGGAGCAAGGTGGCTGCTGACATGTGCAAGGGTTCAGACTTCCTGGGTTCTTCTCTTCCCTTTGCTCATTTCTCTCTGGGCTCATATACTCTGCTCTCTCCATAAGATCAGCTATAGACTATCAGGTGAATGGCTCTTCTCTCTTCCTGGGGTCTCTGCTGTGTCTAATGGAGCTTTCTCTCTTTTCTCATATATCTGCTTCCCTGTGTTGTTTACTTCCCAGGGCACCAACATTAAAACTCCAACTAACTCGTCTGCCATGTAGTTTTCTCTGTAGTCCCTATCCACCAACGGGGCAGTGACTCAATATCCTAGTGTAGTGGCCCAATCAAAGCCTTAATCTTAATTTAATCAAGTAAGAGTGAAACCTCTGAATCCAGTAAAATCTAATACCAGAGGAACATACCAATTTACAAACATAATTCAGTATCTATTTGATCTGTTATCTTTTAACGTATGTTTACAGTTTCTTCGGTATGTTCTCCCAGTGTCCTCTTAATATCATTTATCTCTTCCTTCACTCATTAAATCGATTCATGATATTTGTTTGAACATCCTTATTTTTACATTTTGTATCTCCTCCTCATTTTTAGTTCGTTCATTAGACTGGGTGGTGTTGTCCTGTTTCTTAGCATGGATTGTAATTTTTTGCTGGTTTCTAGGCATCTACTTAACTTGATGGGCTTATTCAGATGGTTAGCTTCTCTTTCTACTCAGGTGCTGTGGGAGGGAAAGACTCACACATCAAAATTCATATGCAGGGAGGGCCCTGTCTGCTTTATTTCTCTTGTTTATATATCATGTATTATTGGATTCGGCCAAGGGCTATCATTAAAGTTAAATTTCTCAAGGATGTTTTGTCTTGGAATAAGAAACCCTGTCCTTAGGCTCACATCCTATCTAGTGGCAGAGATGCAAGAAGTTGTTTTTAAACTTACAGTGAGAAGAGATAGCTTGTGCACAGATAGCAAGGACAGAGCTACTTTTGCTCTGAAGAAAGAATAGATGGGCTTTAATAAATCATTTAACCATGCCCTTGCTGAGGTGGTGGAACTAATCCCCACACTCAGAGTTTTATTTTGGCTTGTTTTGTGTTAAGGTCTCTCTTTGATACTTGGTTCCACTTAGTCTATATCCTTGAAGTTGGCTATGTTCCCTCCAAAATATTAAGATCACAGAAGTGGAAAAACTTTGAAGAGAAAAGAATTTTAAAAGTTGGAAAAGGAAACTTAGAAGATCCAGGAAGAAAAGAAGAAATAAATAGCTAATAGGAGTGAAAAATCATTTAAAAAAAGGATTAGGAATAAAAAATGTGGAATAAAAAAAGGAAGAAAAAGGGGGAAAAGATGGAATAAAATAATAAAAACAAAATGATGAGGAGAGAAAAAAGAAAATGAGGTACTAACAAGAGAAGATAGAATGAAAGGAAAACAATGGAAGAGGGACAAATGAAAGAAAGAAAAAAATCTAAGGGCAAAAGAAAAAAGGGGGGGAAGCAATAAAACAACAACAGAGAAAACAGGCTTTTCTCTCGGCCACTAGCAACTCTCTCATTTGCCAGTCTCACCAATCAATCTCCTTGTAAGCCTGCCCTCCCCAGGTAAGGTGCCTGGATATAGAGAAAAGAATAAGGAATAAAAAGAAAAAAAGTAAAAGTAACAAATCAGGTCACCTAAAAAAATCTCAGTTTAAGTTCCATGTCCTGAAGCTGCTTGTCCTTCAACTCCTTTTCCCTGAAACTCCTGATTTGCTTCTCCCCACCGCCCTTATCACCCAGGCCAGTTAATTAAGCTTTTTTTTTTTAGTTGTATTACATAGTTAAGGTACTGAAAGAAAACAAAACAAAACAAAACTGTTAGCCTAGAATTCTGTATCCAGCAAAGCTGTCATTCAAAAATGAGAGAGAATTCAAAATGGCCACAGATAAATAGAAATTAAGAGCATTTGTCAACAAGAATCTTGACCTTCAGGAAATACTTGAAGTATTTAGAGTGTAGAAAGGATTATTAGTAATAATAATTAAAAAGATAAAAAAAGAAACAAAAACAAAATATGACATTATAAACCTAAAGAAAAAAACGATTAATGTAAGTGCTGTCTTGACAGAAATAACATTGAATGTTACTGGATTAAACTCTCCAGCCAAAAGACACAGAATGGTAGAATGGATAAGGAAATATGACCCATCTATATGTTGTCTACAAAAACTCACCTTAGATAGAGGATGTTGCAAGTGAATGATTAGAAATGATTTCATATACAAACAATAACCAATAAAAGGTGGGAGTAGCTATATTAATATCAGATGAAATAGACTTTAAATGCAAAACTATTGTAAGAGACAAAGAAGGACACTAAATATTAATAAAAAGGGTAAACAACCGAGAAGAAAGAGCATCATAAACATTTTTGCACCTAAACAGGGTGCTCCAAAGTTCACAAGGCAAACATTGGAAAAAATAAGGGTAGAAATAGATGCCAATACAATAATAGTGTGGGATTTTAATACACCATTATCACATTAAACAGAACATCTTGACAGAGGTTAATAAAGGAATAGAGACCTTAAAGAATAGGTCAGAGCATCTAGATCTAATAGAAATATACAGAATATTGTACCCAAATACAGCAGGATATACATTCTTCTTGAGCACAGATGCATCATTATTCCAGAATAGATCATATGCTAGGTCAGAGAACAAGTCTCAGTAAATTTAGCAAGATTGAAATTATACAAAATAATTTCTCTGACCACAACAGAATGAAGCTGAAAATTAATAAGGGGCAGTGACCCACAATCAGTGTATCAAGGAGGAAATTGCAAAGGAAATCAGTAACTACCTTAAAATAAATGACAATGAGAACACAGCATACCTATGAGATGCTGCAAAAGCAGTGCCAAGAGGGAAATTTATAACCATAAATGTTTATATTAAAAAAGAAGAGCTAAAATCAAAGATCGAACTCATACCTGAAAGAACTAGAAAAAGAACAACAAATTAACCCCAAAACAAGCAGAAAGAAGCAATACCAAAGATTAGAGCAAAACTAAATGAAATTGAGAATAAAAAAATAAAACACTGGAAAAAATTTTAAAAATTGAAAACTGGTTCCTTGGGAATATTAATAAAATTGAAAAAACTTAGACTAACAAAGAAGGAAAGTGAGAAGATGCAAATGAGTAAAATGAAAAATGAGAGAAGGGATATCATTCTGATCCCACAAAAAATAAAGAGTATCATAAGAAGATACTTTGAAAAATTGTATGCCAACAAGATGATAACTGAGATGAAATGGACAAATTTCTAGAAATACACAAATGACCTATATTGACAAAAAAAGACATTGATGAACTCAACAACCAATCACAAATAAGAAGATTGAATCATACATCAAAACCTCCCACCTAAGAAAAGCCAGGACTGGATGGCATCACTGGTGAATTCTACCAAGCGTTCTGGAAAGAACAAATGCAAATCTTGCTTAAACTCTTCCAAAAAATAGAAGTGGAGTGAATATTGCCTAACTCATTCTATGATGCCAACATCACCCTAATACAAAAGCAAAGATGCCACAAGAAACTACAAACCACTCTTTCTAATGAACCTGGATGATAAAATCCTCAACAAAATACTTGCTAATCATATTCAACAACTCATCAAATGAATCATACACCATGATCAAGTGGACTTCATCTCTGGTATGCAAAGAAGGTTTGACATAAGAAAATTAGTGCAATACACCACATTAACAGATGGAATTTAAAAATGCTTTTTGACCTTGAAGAAAAGGGGAAAATGGAAAGGACAAATGAGTTTATAAGGCTATGAGTCTCTAAAAAAAGTTGGGAGGTCATCAGACAGGTCATCCTTACACACGCCTCAGCAGGGTCCCAGAGACAGTCAAAGTAGATACAAATCAAGATTTTGGTTCTTCTGAGGGCTACAGAGACCCACACGTTCTATGGTTATGACAGATGGAGTTCAGTGCCATGTCAGTCAGCCCTGCTTTGGAGTTTGTGTTCCTGAATGTGATGGAATTGGACTCAGATATGATCTTTGTTCACAAGCCTCTCCTGTTACTTTTACCAGACCTGTGGGTGGTGCTAGGGTTTGGTGTATACTCAGGGAACCTGAATCTCTGGACTGTCCATATGATAGCCAGGCCCTGGGCCTCAACAGACTTGTTACTCCTACCCTCTGGTTTATTGGACTTACCCCAGCCAGCTAACAGGGAGGTGAAGAAGATCAACCACCACACCAGAGAGCCAAAAGTGCCTACAACTGAAAGCAGGAAAATTGCGTCCATCATCCATGTGGAATCTAAGCCCCCTCTCAATATAGAGGTGGAGTGGAGGAATGGACAAAACCATCCCAGGGTCCACAGGATGGAGGAATAGAGTATGGATTAGAGTACACTTACGGATATTCCACTATGAAACTATTGTAATTAGTAATGGAAGAAATTGTAGCATTGATGTGGAGAAGGTGGCCACAGTAGCTGCTGAGGCTAGGGAGAGGGAAGAAGAGATAGGATGTGGGGGTAATTTCAGGACTTGGAGTTGTCCTGGGTGGTGCTGCAGGTACAGATGCTGGACACTGCATGTTCTGCCATGGCCCACTGGGTGGCCTGTGGGAAAGCGTAAACTACAATGTAAACCATTATCCATGTGGTGCAACAGTGCTCAAAAATGTATTCACCAAATGCAATAAATGTCCCATGATTGTTGATATGGGAGGATTGGGGTGAGGGGGGGGGTATATGGGACCTCATATTTTTTTTAATGCAACATTAAAAAAAATAAAGATAAAAAAAGCACATGATCATCTCAATTGATGAAGAAAAAGCATTTGACAAAATACATCATCTTTTCTTTTAAAAACACTTCAAAAGATAGGAATAGAAAGAAACTTCTTCAATATGATAGAAGGTATATAGGAAAAACCCACAACTAACATCATATTCAATGGTATAGTGCTAAAGGAGTTCCCCCTAAGACCTGGAAAAAGACAAGGATGCCCACTGTCACTGCTTTTATTTAACATTGTGTCAGAAGTACTTATTCAACACTTAGGAAAGATAAAGAAATAAGACACTCAAATTGTAAAGGAAGAACTAAAAGTTTCATTATGTGTAGATGACATGATCCTATACACAGAAAGCCCTGAAAAATCTACAACAAAGTTTCTAGTGTTGAAAAACAAGTTCAGTAATACCAGTCACTAAAGGAAAAATATTATATGACCCCACTGATAAGATCTAAGTATATTGAGCAGATTCACACAGCTAGAATCTGGAAGATAGGTTATCAGGTGACAGAAAGGGAGTAAAGTAGGTGAGTCAATGCTCAATATGGGCAAAACTCTTGATAAGGGGGGAGGAGGTGTTTTGGCAGTACAGGGATGTGAGCGGGCTTGACAGTGCTAGAATGTGAGAGTAACTACAAAAGAGCTGTGGTTGCTATACTAATATTGGACATATTAGACATTAATTACAAAACTATTACAGAGACAAAGAAGGATACTATATGTTAATAAAAGTAGCAATCCACCCAGAAAAAATAACAATCATAAATGTTTATGCACCTTATCAAGGTGAAGTAAACACTGGCAAAACGAAGGGAGAAATAGAATTCTCTACAATAAGAGTTGGGTACTTCAGTACACCCCTCTCATCAAGGGTCGATCATCTAGACAGAGAATCGATAAGGAAACAGAGAACCTGAATAATATGATAAATGAACTAGACTTCACCCAACGAAAACAGGATACACATTTTTCTCATGGATAATTCTCCAGTTTGAACCCCATCTTGGGTTACTAAACAAGTCTCAATAAGTTTAAAAAGATTGAAATTATACAAAGCACTTTCTCTGACAATAATGGAATTAAACTAGAAATGAGTAAGAAGTGGAGAACTGGTAAATTACAAATATATGGAGGTTAAACAACACACTCTTAAACAATCAGTGGGTCAGAGAAGAAATTGCAAGAAAAATCAGTAAATATCTTAAGATGAATGAAAATGAGAACACAACATATCAAACTTAGAGAATACTGTGGAGGCAGTGCTGAGAGGGAAATTTATAGCCTTAAACACCTACATTAAAAATAAAGAAAGACTTTAAATCAAAGACCTAATCTCAAAGCCCTCAAACTCAAAGACCTAGTTGCACATCTGGTGGAACTGGAAAAAGAACAGCAAATAAATCCCAAAGTAAGCAGAAAGGAAGAAATAACAGAGATTAGTGAAGAGATAAAAAAAAAAAATAGAACACAAAAAAACAATAGAGAGAAACAAGAAAATGAATAGTAGGTTCTTTGAAAGGATTAACAAAATTGACAGATAAACCATTAGCTGAACTGACAGAGAAAAAGAGAATACAAATAATCAAAATCAGAAATGGAGAGGTACATTACTACCTACTATGCTGAAATAAAAAGGACTATAAAAAGATACTATAAACAACTGTATGCCAAAAAATTAGATAATCTGTATAAAACGGACAAATTCTTAGAAACACATGAACTACCCAAATTGACTCAAGAAGAAATATAAGATCAATTATACAAACAATTACTAGGAAACAAACCAATTACTAGGAAAGAGGTTGACTCGGTCATCAAAAAACTCTCAATAAAGAAAAGCCCAAGTCAAGGTGGCTTCACAGGAGAATTCTAATGAAACATTCCAAGAAAAGTTAATTCCAATTCTGTGCAAACTGTTCCAAAAACTTTAAGAGGAGGGAGCATTCCCTAACCCATTCTATAAGACCAATATTACCCTCATATCAAAGCCATATAAAGACACTACAAGAAAAGAAAACTACTGAACAATATCTTTTATGACTATAGATGTGAAAAACATTAACAAAATACTAGCAAATTTAATCCAACTGAATCCAACAGCATATTTAAAAATTGTGCACCATGACAAGGTATGATTTATCAATGGTATATAAAGTTAATTCAACATAAGAAAATCCTGTTTCTTAGACTTTATACCCAAAGCCCAAGTAAGAAAAGAAAAAGCAAATAAATAAGATCTCATCAAAATAAAAAATAAAAAAAAGCTTTTATTCTTTAAAGGACATTATCATGAAAGTAAAAAGATAACCTATATAATGAGGGAAAACTTTAGAAACGACATTTCTGATAAAGGAATAACATCTACTATAAATAAAGAAATCCTTCACCTTAACAACAAAAAAGGAAAAAAAAAAACAACCCAATTAAAAATGGGCATAGCAGCATTGTTCACTATTGCCAAAAGTTGGAATCAACCCAAATGCCCATCAACAGACGAGTGGATCAATAAAATGTGGTATATACACACAATGGAATACTACTCGGCTGTAAGAACAAACACACTACAAACACATGTGATAACATGGATGAATCTTGAGAACCTTATGTGGAGTGAAGCAACCCAGACATTGAAGGACAAATACTACATGACCTCAATGATATGAAATAAACAAGCTGCCCTAGATAGCAAGAGACTGAACGATAGGCTTGCAGGAAATCGGAGGGTGGAGGAAGGATATGAGCCGATGTCTGCAGGGGTGGAATTTAAGACGAGATGGTGGTAAGTATGAACACAAAGAAGAGATAAAAGGGGGACAAGGGGTTGCCTTTGCTTGGGGCTTTGCGGGTTTGAGGGTGGCTGGGGAGGGACGGGTGGGTAACGTTGCCCAAAAGTGGGGGGAGGGAGGGGTAGCATACGAACCAGGAGAGGGTCAGGTGTTGGTGGAGAGTAAAATGCCGAGAAAATCATATCAAAATATAATAAAGAGGGTTACCTGTTTAGAATGCTCGGAGGGGAGGGTCTGATGCAGGACGGGCTCCTGGGGAATGTCTAAATGCTCATTCTGCCAGAGTGGGTGACACCATGGGGTAGAAACCCAAGTAGTGAGAGTGGGGGTGGACCCACATCCTGGGGAGGACTAATGCCATCCAATAGAGGGAACTGTATCCCTCGAGAGAAAGGGTGGCTCCCAGGGCATTGGGGCAGTTGAGCAAGTTAGGCCCTGAACACTATTCCATCTATCTCTGGAAGTGGCTCCTCAGGAAACGGAGGTTGGCTATCACTGAGGGCACTAAGGTGGAAGGGAAAATGGACGTTAAATGTGTGGAACCAAAGTAAATGGGGGGTAAGAGAGGAGTTTCTTGAGAGTACACAAGGATGGATATAAAACATGTAATATTACACCATAACATATAGGAGATGACAGACTGATAATGTAAACCATAATGTAAAACATAGGATAACTAAAAATGTAAAGAACTGTGTATCCTAAAGTATGCACCATAATGTAAATACAGATGTCACCTTGTTAGAAAGCTAATGTCTCAGACTCTGTACATCACTTTAAGTAAATATGATATGAATAGGGCGTAAGAGTATCACTGTGGAAGGGAAAAGGTTTTCTGGTGGATGTGTGGGAGTGCTGTATATTATATATATACATTGCTGTGGTCTAGGACTCCTGTGAAGAAAAGCTGAATAATTAGGGGGGGGGGGGGGAAATAGGATGTGGAATTTTTTCAAGTCAACATTCTTTATCTAAGTTCTTTATCTAACTTTATCCAAGTTCTTTATCTATCCTTTAAACTCATCGCTATATGCCATTCCCTAGTAAGGGACCATGACATTATATTGGGCTTCAAATTTCGGGGAGTTCTGGATCACAGAGTGTTTCAACAATGGCAATGGAGGGATACTGGTATGGGATACCAATGACAGATGATATATGACTGACAGGGAGCTGTACAGAACATATGTCCAGGGTGCATGGTAATGTTTGGATATACTCATAGTGGCAACAATTAAAAACCACAGTAGGGGGGGGTACTGGGTTCCCGGCCAGTGGTGCTCTGTCGTGGTCCCTAGGGGAGCAGCGACAGTCTCCCAGGTACAGTGGTGGGGACCGGGAGGGAGTGAGGGTTCAACAGTGAGCCCCTGATACTAATGACTATGCTTGTGAGCTGATAAACCCAAAATAATAACAAGGCCTAGAGCAACTTTGTGCCTGGGAATTCCCTTCTGTCAGCCTTCATGTTACTCAAATGTGGCCAGTCTCGAAGCCAAACTCAGCATGTAAATGCAATGCCTTCCCCCCAGCGTGGGACATGACACCCGGGGATGAGCCTCCCTGGCAACGAGGGACCACTATCAACTACCAACTGATGATGCAACTGGAAAATGACCTTATATGGAAGGTTCAATGCGGATCAGCAGAATATCCATGTCTACATAAAATACCATGACTTTAAAATGCTGTTTGACCTAAAGTAAGGGGGAAATGGAAAGGAGAAATGAGTTTATATGGCTACGAGTTTCTAAAAAAGAGTCTGGAGGCTGGCAGAAGGTTTGCCCTCATGCACAACTGAGCAGAGTCAGAGAGACAGATAAAGCAGATACAACCCCCAGATATTGGTTCCTTTGAGGGCTAAAGAGACCCATGGGAGTTATGGTCATGGCCGATGGGGTTAACTACCAGGGCAGATGGCCCCTCTTTGGAAATGGTGTTTATGTGTGATGAATCTGGACTCAGATGGGATCTCCCTTCATAAGACTTTCATGCTAATGTGCTGGAGGTGCAGTTAATGTTGGGGTTTAAGATATATTTAGGGGATTTGAATCTCTGGACTGACAATGTGATAGCCAGATCCTGAGCCTCAACAGACTCCAGCACCTACAATCTGATTTATTGGACTTACCACACTCAGCTAAGATGGAGGTGAAGAAGGACAACCACCACACCATGGAGCCTAGAGTGATTACAACTGAAAATGGGAGGATTGCATCCAGCATCCAGGTGGAATCTGAGCCTCCTCTTGACATAAAGGTGCAATGGACACAACCAATCCAGTGTCCACATAGAAGAGGTGGCATTGGATTGGGAAAAGTGGACATAATGGACAAAGGGTATGGGGAAAGGCAGGAAGAGATGAGAGGTGGAGGCGTCTTAGGGACATGGAGCTGCCCTGGATGGTGCTTCAGAGGTAATCACCGGACATTGTAAATCCTCACAGGGCCTACATGATGGAATAGAGGAGAGTATGGGCCATGATGTGAACCAATGTATATGAGGTGCAGAGGTGCCCAAAGATGTACTTACCAAATCCAATGGATGTGTCATGATGATGGGAACGAGTGTTGTTGGGGGGGGGGGGAGAGGGGGGGGGTGGGGGGGTGGGGTTGAATGGGACCTCACATATATATTTTTAATGTAATATTATTACAAAGTCAATAAAAAATAAAAAAATTAAAAAAAAAAAACACTCATGGAAAAAAAAAAATGGGCAAAAGACTTTACACATTTTCCTATGCTAAATATAGATTTGCCTTAAGATCCAGCAATCCCACTACTAGGAATATACTCAGAAGACCTGAAAGCAGGGACATGAACAGATATTTGCATACTGATGCTCGTAGTGGCATTATTCAAATTACTAAAAGATGGAAGTGTCCATTAACCAACAAATGAATAAATGTGATATACATATAAAATGAAGAATGACTTAGCTGGAAGAAGAAATAAAATTGGGATATATATGGCAATATAGATGAACACTGAGGACATTATGTTGAGTGAAATAAGCCAGCCACAAAAGGACAATTACTGTGTCATCTCACTAATATGAACTAAATACAATGAGTAAACTCAAGGTGCTAAAATCTAGACTATAGGTTACTAGGAGATGGAATGAGGTTAAAGAAGGGCAGGTGCTAATGCTTAATGTATGCAGAATTTTAAATAAGATTGTACATATTGGATTTGGATAGAGTTGATGGTAACATATTATAGTGAGTATAACTAACATTGCTGATTTATTTATATGGCAGAAAGGTGTAGTCTAGGGATGTAAATGTCAACAGAAAGAAAGCTAGAGGGATTGTATAACAATGAGCCTGGTGATGGATGAGGTTTGAGGATAATAATACAAACATAAGAATGTTCTTCTATGAACTAGAACAAATGTACATCACTATTAGCAGGTGTTACGAATATGGTGATACATGGAAAAATGCAACTAATGTAATTTATGGGCTATAGTTAACAGTAATATTGTAATATTTAGTATAAATGGCAATGAAAGTACTAAATCAATGTTAAGGGCCAAACTAGGGAGGTTTAAGGGGGTAAAAGATTTTTCTTTCTGGAGTCATGAAAACATTCTAAAATTGACTGTTGTGATGACACCATAACTGTGTGATGAAACAGAGAGCCAGTGAATGTGCACTTTGGATGGATTGTATAAGACATGGGACTATATAACATAGTGAACCCTGTAGTGGATGATAGATTGTGGTTAACAGTATAAATATGAGAACATTCACACATGAACTATAGCAAATGTACAATAATAATACATGGTGTTAAAAATAGGGTGGTTATGGGAAATAAACTTAACATAAGCTGTAAACTGTAGTTAGTAATAATATTTGGATGTTCTATAACAAATTTTAACAAGTGTTCCACAACAATGCAAGGTGGTAATGCTGGAGTTGTATATGGGAGTCTTGCATGTTATGCATGATTGCTTGTAAACTCCCAACTTACCTAATTTAAAAAAATAGTATGCACCATGGTCTAGTTCAGTGCTGGGCACATAGTAGGATTAACTGAAAAAATAATTTCCAGATGTAATGTTAAAGATGTGGCTAAGGGGATAGGGCTTCTGCTTGCCATAAGGGAGGACCCAGGTTCGATCCCTGGGGCCTCCTGGTGAAAAAGAAGAGAAAGTGTGCCTGCACGGTGAGCCAGTGCCACATGGTGAGCCAGTGTCCATGTAGTGAGCTGAGTGCCTGCATGGTGAGTCAGTGCCAATGCAACAAGATGATGATGTAACAAAAGAGAGATGAAGGGGAGAGTCAAGGTGAAGCATAGCAGAAACCAGGAACTGAGGTGGTATAGCTGACAGGGAACCTCTTTCCACATCAAAGGTCCACAGGATCAAATCCCAGTGAATCCCACAGAAGAAAAAATGGGAAAAGATGACCAAAAAGAGAAATAAATATAGAAGATCACACAGCGAATGGACATGGATAGCAAAAACAGCAGAGTGGGGGAGGGGGAATTAAGTAAATAAATAAATAAATAAATCTTTAGAAAATTTCAATGATATACAAAGATTTTCAACAAACTTATAAGGAAGAGATTTTTAAAAAAACTAGTAGGAAAGTGGCAAAGATATGGACAGTTCACAGAATAGAAAATACAAAACAACTCTTGAGGATGTGAAGAATTTTACAACCTCACTCAAAAAGAGAAGTGCAAACCGAAACTAATCTCAGCCACTATTTTTCAACTATTAGACAGACAGATAAAAAAGAGTATTGGGAAATGGGAAATATCATATATTACTGGTAGGAAGATAAGATGGCACAACTTCTATGAAGTGCAATTTTGCAATATCTATCAAATAATCTACCTTTACACCCAGAAAATTCCTGTTCTAGAAATTTATCCTATGGATATATGCAAACATGTGCAACATGGCATAGGTACAAGGTATTCACTGCATTTTTGTTTACTATAGCAAATGACTGGGAAAAATTATATGTACATCAATAGGTGACTGATTAAAGTATAATATATCCATTCAATGAAATATTGTGTGCAGCTATAAAAATTAAAGAGGATACTCTATGTAATGATATAGAATGATTTCAGATGTTGCATTAAAAAACATGAGGTACGAAACAGTGTGAAGATTATGCTGCCATTTGTGTAAAAAAAGGAGGATATCTACACATGTATATCCTGGTATGTGCATAAAATATTTCTGGAAAAATGTATATGAAACTGAGCATTGTTTACTTCTAAAGAGGGGGAACTGGAAGGCTGAGAAATGGATGGAAGGGAGATTTTCAATATAGCCCTTTTGTAATTTAAAAATTTTTAAGCCATGTGAATGTATTTCTAAACTTAATTTATCATATAAATTAAATTTTATATAAATAATATATAGCAAAAAAAGAACAGACACCTCTCCATAGACAATATAGAAAGTTCAGAAACCACATGAAAAGATGTCCAATCATTCGCTAACAGAACACAAATCAAAACCACAATGAGATACCATTTCACACCCACTAGAATGGCTGTTATTTAAAAAACAACAATGCACAAGTGTTGGAGAGGGTGTGGAGAAATTAGAATACTCAGTCATTGCAGGAGGCATTGTACAATGGTGCAACCATATGGAAGATGGCATGGTGGGTCCTCAGAAAGCTTACTATAGAACTACCATATGACCTGACAATCCCTCTATTAGGTATAGACCCAAAGAACTGGAAGCAGACACTCAAAGAGATATTTGCACATTGCTGGTCATAATAACATTATTCTCAGTTGCTAAAAGATGGAAGCAATCCAATCTATAAATGGATAAATAAATGTTATATATATATATAAGGAATTCTTATTCAAATGTGAAAATGAAATTCTGATACATATGACAACATGGATGAACCTTGGAGACATCATGTTGACTGAAATAAGCCACACAGTAAAGGACAAATATTGTATGATCTCACTGATTTGAAACAACTGGAATAAGCAAAGCCACGGAGTCAGAATCTCATAGAGGTTCCCAGGCAATAGAGTGGGGATAGGGAATGGGAATGTAAGGCTTAAAATGCACAGGTTTTCTTTGTGGAATGATGTAAGACTGTGCTATTGTCAATTATAGAAGATGTTCCACACCAATGCCACGTGTTGGTGGTGGGTTTTTTATGAGAATACTGTATTTTATGCATGATTGTTCTATAAACCCACAGATATTCTAACAAAGAAAAAAAAAAAGAGTGGAGTTAGATAGTCCAGTAGATAAATTTTACTTAACTGGATATTCCTACAAGAAAAAGATGTATGTCTCCTGTCGTAAGATAGACAAATATCAATTCTAGTTGGACTATAAATGCAATTGTAAAATATTTTAAAGAACATTTAAAACTACATTGCCCAATACAATAGGCACTAGATTTTTTAGTTATGAGCATTTAAATTTAACTTTACATGAACTAAAACTAAATAAATTAAATATCCAGTTCCATAGTCATCCTAATTACATTTCAAATGCTCAGTAGCTGCCACGGTGAGGGGTACCATATTGAAAATCACAGACCATTATTGCAGAAAGTTTCTTGGACAGTGCTCCCCAAAAAGTATCACCATAAAATAGCTTCATGATTTTATGCTAGAGAACATTATACTAACCTGGACACCAGAGTACTAAACAGAAAGGGAAAGGTTTATTAGTGGGCTATATTAAAATAGAACATTCTGTTGATAAAATGAAACCATTGTAAGAGAGAAAAGGCAAGCCCCCAGATGGGGAAAATATATTTCCCAGGAATATTAAAAATGAAAATGAACCCATATCCCAAAATTATAAAGAAATATATCCTAAAAAAAGGTGAACCTGTTTAATCATGTCCTAGGTAAGCACATAATATAAGGATAACTATATGGTTTAATGGACATATATGTCATTTAAAAGAAGATATATGCACCAATATTACATGTATAAAAGGGTACATACATGTTAAAACTGCCATGTGTAACATTTGTTGAACTCCTGTCCAAACAAAAACACAGAGCTATACTCAACTTAGATGAAGTTAAAAACACAGACACAGCAATATTAGGATGCTAAAGTCAGGGTATAGGCTGGAAAGGAGAGGGAAGGAGGCTCTCAGCATTCTGGAAACATTCCTATTCTTGAACTATTTGGTAGTAATATGAGTGTGTGAACGTCACGATAAGTTAACAAGCTCTATACTTATCTCTGCAGTTCTCTCTGTATTTTATGCTTCAATGAAAAAGTTTAAAAGTATTTAATAAAAGCCAAGTTTTGAAGTTATTTAATTTCATCTTTAGGTCTTCCTTTGTTGGCTTTTCCACCCACAACTAAGAATATGAATGTATTGCATCAAAAAGTATGGCTATCTTTCAATCATTACAGGAGTGCATTTTAGTAACTTCTAAGAAACCATGTCTAAAACCTATTGGACTGAAAGATTCTATTTGTCCTTATTTAGAACTTTCCTTTCATTCCCTCCTACAGCTTGAAAAAATGCAAGTATCTATCTGCTTTAAATATCCTCACCCATCACACCATATTCACACACACAAAAAATTCTAATGAGAGTCAAATAAAAGTGGAAACATAATGTATCCATCCAAGATTCAACAGCCCTATGACTTAATTTCCACGAAATCCTTTTTTTCTGAAACAAAATTTCCTGTCGTAGGCAAATGATCGCTATTTTATTTTTCTTTACATTCTCACATGAAAACATCATGACCTTAATTTATCAAATGTATTCAAGACTATCGTTTGAGGGATAAAAGGAAAAGTAGAAACGCCATCATTAGAAACATCTATTCTATTCTGCTGGTAACTGTTATTAGAATATCATTATCATTCAGCCAATGGCCGATCCAGCTTCTAGGGAGGCTGAAGCCTGAGAAATTTTCAAGGACCTCTTCAAGAAAAAGGGAATACGAACATACCTTATTTTTGAAAATTTTATAGATAAACAGAACAATGTGAGCACATTGATAGCGTCCCTCCCAGGGAGTTGGTGCATGTAAAAGGAAGTTTAAAGTTTTTTTTTTTTTTCCTTCATGGTAAAAATAACTCTTCACTCAGCATAGAAACTAGAGATTATCACCTAAGCTAGTGTCAAAGGGAAGATGCTTATAAAGGAGAAACAAGCATCCAAAATAAATGAAATGGTCTGTGTACAAAAAAACAACAGTGCAAAAAATGCAACTACATACGGCAATTAGCAGCCCCATTATTGTTGAAAAGATAATCGGGAATGATGTAATCGAGACACTGCCCGGGGTGAAAGAAATAAAGTTAAATATACTCAACTCCTTAGGCCAGAGTTGTGAATCCTTTCTTTATTCAACTAATCAATAGAAAGCTGTATTTTTATTATGAAATCTCCCTTTTTTAAAATATTCATAACAAATTAAAAAATGGATTCATTGTACAGTGCTGCAGTTTTCAATCTCTATTTTATACCTTTATTAGGTAAACATAGTCATTCTGCACTTTGTTAATGGATTGAAAATAAGGTTCCTTGGGAGAATATCTCCTTTTAAGTTTATAGGACATGAAACTTTCACCAAAAGTGATACATATTAATGTATATAAAACTCCACAAATACGGCCTTATCATTAAGGTTTGAGACTAAGGATATGTAGAGAATTAGCCCTAAAAAAAAGAAAAAGAAAAAGAAAAGAAAAGAAAGAAAAAAGTAGGGACCTTTCTGATATCTGGAATATTTCATATATTAGATTTAGGATATTCTGAAGAGATGGAGAAAATCCAGGGGGCTGTCATGGAAATTTGGGTCTGCAATATAATTTGTTCGGGGCTCTCTTTCATCTTTAGTAGTTTTCCTAAAACTGGTCCAAATATACTAAGGGGGTCATGAATCCCACTGTCTCAGTCAGATTACTTTGAATAACTAAAACCATAGATAGACTAAATATCCACTAACCTGTTCCAAGTTAAATGGGTCAAGCTGTATCTATCCCATCACTTCAAATTGGTGCATACACAATTAAGAGAGCAGAACAGAAAACGTGTTTACAACGCACTTCACAGGTGATGTTTATTCAGCATTTAAAAAACAGGGTTAAGTGTAGGCAGATGGATTCCAAAGAAATCAGAAGCTTGTTTAAATGCAAATGTTCCCAGGAAGAGGAAATGTTCAGAGAAGAAATGATATATAAATAAATTTCTTCTTAGCAGAACTTTTTTTTCTTCAGGTTTACAAGAGGCAAGCTCAGGTGTCTAATGGAGATATATTGAAGAACTAAAAGTGGAAACCTTTCTGAAAAGAGTTTTAGTGCCTCTAAAAGCCTGCCGTCTGAGGCACTTTATTTATCTACTGAACCATACCTGCAACCGAATTACAATTGTATGTCTCTTTGCATTTTTATACCAAACTTGACTTCAAGAGCAGTTGACACTTCAAGGCATAAAAATGTAATTTAGTCTCTCTTTTAATTCCCCTCTTAACTTCTGTGATAACAAGCAGCTGCTTAGTGTGGTAATTAATGGGAAATTATGCTTTTATATTGACAACTTGGGATACAATTTCTAAGAACAAGACACTAAGCACTGAATCATAATCTGATACCAGTTATTTTCTATCTGAGCTATTTTGTAGTAGCACCAAGATCAATCAGTATTTTACAGGTGGGAAAGGGATTCCAGTTCTTTTGCTAACCCTTAGCCTGTCAAGAGAATTTTTTTTTTCTTTTTGTCTTTTAAGGCAATCAAGTGAAATGATTCCTACATATAAGATAAATCTTCCTACTTTTTCCATATGGATTCATTATTGCAAGTGATGTGCCCTTGTTAGATTCATTTAATCCCATGAAGTGCAGTGCAAAACTGCTTAAGAAGAAAATAATGAAAACTTCATACCTCCCTCATACTTTTCTGTAGTGGATAAAATGAATATTTAGCAAGCGAGCTAGCAGTTTGCAAATGTGCAATTAAAATCCTGGCTTTTCTCTAATTATGTAACACTTAAGTTAAATGGTCTTAATAGACATGTAATGATAGCTTTATAAACCTATAGTTACTTATAATCAAATGTAATTTCTATTTCAGTTTTAAAGCACTCATTAAATATCTATTATGATTTTTAAGTAATTTGGCAGGCAGTTAATGAATACTCTACAAACCTAAATGGTAATTATTTCAATAGACAACTATTAACTTATAGGAATAACACAGCTATTCATTTGAATACACAGTTTAAAATTAATTAGTGAAATTGTATATGAAACACCCATTAGGTTAACTTAAAAAAGAAAATCACAATTTTAACGTATTTTTATCTCTTAAATTATAAGCTGTTTTTCTAATTTTGTTGTGCCCTGTGATGTAACCTATAAACATTAATACTGAAAAGGCATAACTTCTCAGAATTCCATAAATACTTTCAAATTTCTCTAATCTACCAGGCAGAGTAAAGATGCATTTTATATATTAATTCACAGTTATGTTTGGAATAATTTGTAAAGAAACTAAAATAAAGAAAAAACAGTTCAAAATAGAATGTTTTCCAATATAAGGCATAGGTGATGAATCATTTTCCATCTTTCAGAAAAATGCTGTTAATTTTAACAGAAGACCAATACATTTCATCATCTATAAACCAAATATACTTGGTCACATCTTCTCACAACTGAGGTGTTTAAAATCCTTTAAAATGAAAAAATACAGTGTGTTTTATAGTATAGTATAGAAAAAAATAATTTTTTTTCTCATGAAACATAAAGCATTATTTTTGGCCATGAAATTTTACTCATGAGTCTCAAAAGAGCATTTTAAGGCCTGTTTCAATGCTGATACATTTTAATTTACCTTAATAAAATGCTTTCTTGTTTTCATGAGATATAGAAATTCTTTAGTCCAAATTTCAAACTCTTCATGATATAATCACAACAATATAGATAATAATAATAATTAGATAAGATGTACATTTTGATGTCACTGTGAATAAATATTATGTTTGAATTATGATCTAGTATTGTGAGTGTTAATCTCATCATCTAATCATTTTCATATAGGTGTATATTACCACATAAAGTTATTTGCGATTTTTTTTCTGCCTTAACCTTCTTTGCCTTATATGACAAGGAAAAATAATGCAATCTTGTCTATCTCTTTACTGGGAATCATTGCATTTCCTAATACATCCAATTATTAGAAAGTATTACTAATATGAAATATGTATAAATGATATATATCCACCCCACAGTTATACATATCACACGTAAACCTATAAAGCTGCATATAGCCAAAATAATTCTTAACAGGCATTCTCGTTTTATAAATATAAATTTGCCTTATTCATACCACTAATAATAGAAGCAGCATAGTTTCCTGAGTCCATTCTTGAAATGTGGCTCTTCTGTTTTCACGTCTATGAACTAACGACAAGCTTCCTATCAGCTGAGAATGTCACTAGTAAGCCTATTGTGTTCTTCTCTAAGATCCATCTTCTTTATAGCCGTATTTAAGATTGGTCTCTTTTTTCTTGATATCCTCTGGTTAGACTTGAACAACAATATAATCACAGGAAGGAGGAAAAAATGTCAGTAATATTTATCTATCTTCTTATGCTTATGGAATCTAGTAGCTTTTTTTAAAGAAAAATAGGAAGTAAGAAATAAAGATACAAATCCTAAAATTTGAATAGCACAGCCCCTACTTACAAACTCAGTAAAATCTGTAAAATTTATCTTGGAGTACATGTAAAATAAATGTTAAATATTTATAATTATAAATTATATATTGTTTTATTCTTTTCATGATTGAATTGGGCTACACAAAAATAATATGGGGAAGTCCTATACTCCAGGACTTTTTAATGTGACCTTATTTGAAATAAGGTAGTTACAGATGGAATTAGCTAAATTAAAAAGAAATCATACTGAAGTAGGGTGGGTCCTTAATCCAGTGCCTTTGGTGTCCTTATAAGAAGAATAATTTGGGTATAGATGGAGAGAGAGACACAGGTAAATTTCCATGTGGTGACTGAGGGAAAATGCCATGGACCGCTTGCAAACTACCTCCAGAAGCCAAGGGAGAGACATGGATCAGATTCTTCTCTACAGATGCAAAGCATAGCCCTGCCAACATCTTGATTTCAGATTTCTTGCCTCTAGAACTGTAAGATAATACATGTCTGTTGCTTTAAGCCATCCACTTTTTGATATTCTGTTAGGACAGCCCTAGCAAATTAAGGCCATTCATATCCAAGTATTAAGAAGTAGTATCACCGGGAAACGGACTTTGGCCCAGTGGTTAGGGCGTCCGTCTACCACATGGGAGGTCCGCGGTTCAAGCCCCAGGTCTCCTTGACCCGTGTGGAGCTGGCCCATGCGCAGTGCTGATGCGCGCAAGGAGTGCCGTGCCACACAGGGGTGTCCCCCGCGTAGGGGAGCCCCACGCGCAAGGAGTGCACCCATAAGGAGAGCCGCCCAGCGCGAAGGAGGGAGCAGCCTGCGAGGAATGGCGCCGCCCACACTTCCCGTGCCGCTGCCGACAACAGAAGCGGACAAAGAAACAAGACGCGTCAAAAAGACACAGAAAACAGACAACCGGGGGAGGGGAGGGGAATTAAATAAATAAAAATAAATCTTAAAAAAAAAAAGTAGTATCATGTGGCATATAGTCACATGGCTTAACATTAAACCACTTTATTATACTGCCTCTGCATTTCAGTGCTACAAATTAAGAGGCATCAAATTTGTATATGCCACGTATTTTATTGAGTACCTGTGTTGAATTCAGAAGAGAGGTCAGTATACTGGATATATCGATCTATTTAGATTTTGGCATATAGATGGTAATTAAAGCCATGAAATTAGGTAAGATCAAAAAGAGTTCGTGTAGCGGAAGAAAAGAAAAAATGCAAGGTCAGAGTTCTGGGGTATCCAGAGGTTAGGAATTGAGGATAAACCAACACAAAAGACTAAGGGGATAATAGGAGGAATGGGAAGGAAACCAGGAGAAATGTAGAGGACTAAAATTACAATGAAGTCCTTCTTCCAAGGAACAGGGGATATTTTAATGTGCCAAGTTCTGTGGCTAGGTCAGAGTCAGGATTAAGAATTAATCTTTAGATTAACAGTGGGGGAGTGATTGGCAATTTGATAAGGGGAAGTGGAAGAGAGGAGGGAGAGGTGGGTGTCAAAGGATTGATGAAGTGGGTTTAAAAAATGAAAGAAAGATTAAGAAATTGCGGTATAAACAAGAGAAGCAAGAGAAGCAAAACCAGGCAGCAAGTGAAGGCAGAAATGGAATTACAAGAGCATTTTTTAAGCGTGATGATACAATAGCATTTATGTAATGATGGTAAAGATCTAGTAGAAATGGGAAAAGGAAAGATTTATTAGAGAGAAATGAAATGGTGGAGCAGGATTTTCATTTTCACGGATAAGATGTGAGGAGATGTAGTATAAAAGTGGAGGTGACTTCTTCATATATTTTATCCATATGAACCACTGATCAAGGAGAGAATTTGAACAGTCACAGGTAAATGTGCTGGTGAGATCTTACAGAAGTTCTCTTTTGATTAACTAAATTTTCTTAGCAAAAATAGGTAATAAAATCATTTCTGAGAGTAAAGATGACTGAGTTGGTTCCGGATCTTGTGGGGAAAAAAGAAGGTATGAAATAACTTTCTTGGAAAGTGGGATGAAAAATGATTGAGAAGTGTAGTTTGATCTCTGAGCACCAATAACCAACTACTGCTCCTAGGTTACTAGTCACATATTTAAATTGAAAGCAATCATCATGATGTATGTTTTTCTTAAGCATAATTCAGCTGTGCAGAAGTATGCAAAGGAGTACACTGGGAGTTGATTACCAAAATGGTATACAATGTGCAAATATTCCAATTTATAAGATCATGCCAAAAAATTCTTGCATGTGTGTGTGTTCAGGTTGATTTGCATGCTCAATAACACTTTGTGTTGTCAAATTTTAATATATTTTATAATAAGATGTTCTGGAAAAAAACTGATTCTATTTTAATTTTGAATTTTCTCATATCTCCACTAAAACATAGAGTGCTAAAAAGGCTGCACTGTTGGATACAGAAAGACAAGGAAGGCAGAGACATAAGAAACGACCTAATAGAATACAGTCCCAGAAGAGATGGTACCACATAGAATAGGAAGTGTTTGGGCAAAACTTCCATAGAAAAGTATACCACTAAAAGTAAATAAAGAAACAAAAGTAAAAAAAAAAAAAAAAAAAAAAAAGAAACAAAAATGAAGGGTACAGGGTTGGAAAAAAGTGTGAAAAAAGAATAAGAACTCTAAAATTACCAGCTTAATAAGTGAATGAAAGAAAGTGAAACTTTTACTCTGGCTATTGTGGGGTAATTGAAATGAGCTTGTGCTCATCTTCCAAACAACTGGCAAACTTGACAAAATGTGTGAATCATCTGTGTTCAGATACTTGAAAAGAAGTATAGAACTATGGTCACTAAGATAAGGGAGAAAACCGAGATAAGCTCTATGATTATAATGACTTTCTTTTTGAAGGGACCTTTCTTCTAAACAGAACATGATGATTACACTTAAATGAGGGAATAGAGAAAGAAGTTCACGGAGGTGGAGACAGCTAGAAATTTGGAGATCAGAGTACGAGAAAAAGAATGATGTACAGATAACAAGCTTGTATCTGCTTCAATCTATTTTAAAATACAGTTTACACATGCCTAAGGCGAAGGTTATTCCTGATCAAAGAGAGCAATGTTCACAGATTTAGTTACAAACTATGTAAGCCAGTAGATAACAGAGCATCCTTAATGTATGGAAGGAAAAAGATACTAGTCAAACTAGATTATTCATATCCAGTAAAATTAAAGTCTTCTCTATGTAACTGTGGGGGGGGGGGGAAATTTATCACCAACTATATTAAAGTTGTTGAAATATTAGTGTTTGTCAAGCAAGGAAAATGATACCAGATAGAAACTAAGATATTCACAAAGGACTGATGATTACCAATGATCTTTCTTTCTTTTTTCTTTCCCTTTTTTTTTTTTTTAGGTACTCAGGGCCAGGGATTAAACCTGGGACCTCTTATGTGGAAAGTTGGTGCTCAAACACTGAGCCACCTCAGCTTCCCAGAGTTGATTTTTTTCATTTGTTTTGCTTGTTTTTTTTTTATTTTGCAGGAAGCACTGGGATCCAAACCCATGACCTCCCATGTGGAAGGCAGGTACTCAACTGTTTGAGCTGTGTCCCAATCTTTCAGTTTTCAAAACTGTCTTTAGTACCTAGTTGACTGTTCATGTGATGCAGTATAATGTTATTTGAAGGTAGACTTGTAAGGATTCATATTGTGAACACTAAGGCAACCATGAAGAATTATAATTCATTCATTAACAGTAGAGTTAAAATGGAAGACAAAAAAAACCTAAATTGAAAAAAAAGGCTGAAGAAATAAACAATAACAACAAAAAATATATGGAATCAGTAGTAAAGAAGAACCGAAAGGACAAGGAAATACGGGTTCCCCCATTCTTTCCTTTCCTTCTATGCCATCGTTTTTAGCATAAGTAGTTCACTAATACAAGAAAGTAACAAAGCTAATAAAGGATATGAAGGGATTTCCTTGGTCATTTGTGTTTCTTAGAGAATCATTGTCTCTTTTCTGCATTCAAAGCAAGTTGTGGTTTGAATGGAAAGCATGCCTTCTTGGGGTTGTCAACACCATTGCATTCCACAGAGCAGGTAAGACACCTGTTGCTTTAGTTCGCCAAAGGGCTGCCTATGCAAAATACCAGAAATATGTTTGCTTTTATAAAGGCAATTTATTTGGGATAAAAGCTTGTAGTTCTGAGGCTGTGAATATCCAAATCAAGGTATCCTCAAAGGTGCTTTCTCACCAAAATCAGCTACTGTTCATCCTGTTGTCTGGTCACATGGCAAACCAAGATGGCTACTGGTTTCTGCCAAGGTCTCTGCCTTCCCTTCCAGGCTCACCGTCTCTCAGAACCTAGCTCCTGGATCTCAGCTGTGGGCAACAGTGCGTGGGGCTTGTCCCTTTCTTGGCCTCCTCTATCAGTCTTTGCTGCTCTGCTTTCTTTCAGAGCTCAGCTGAAAGTTATATGGCTCATCTTTCCCTGGGCCTCAGCTCTTTGATCCTTTTATGGGCTTCTCTCCTGGCAGCTCAGCTGTGGGTGAAACTAGAGTCCATTTTTTCCAATTGCTTCCTTTATCAGTGTCTGTCTCTCTTTGTGTCTCCATTTATATCAGATCCAGCAAGAAGCCATACACCCAAGCTGGCTCCCACCTCACTGACTAGTTCACTTAAAAGTGTCTTACACCCACAGGAATAGATTAGTTTAAGAACATAATCTTTTTCATTTTGGGATTCATAAAATAACTTTCTGCCACACCTGCCTTTTTTTTTTTTGAGTGCAGTTTTTTAAAATATATGTTTTATTTATTTTAAAAAGATATTTAGATTACACAAAGTGTTACATAAAAAATATATATATATATATATATATATAAGGGATTCCCATATGCCCCACTCCTCACACCTCCTACCCTTCCCCACATTAACATCTTCTTTCATTAGTGGTACATTCATTGTAGTTGATAAACACATTTTGGAACATTTCCACTAATCATGGATTATAGTTTACACTGTTGTTAGTACTCTCTCCCACTCAATTCTGTAGGTTATGGCCATATATATAATGACCTGTATCTGTCATTGCAGTGTCACTTGGGACAATTCCAAGTCCTGAAATTGCCCCCGTATTACACCACTTTGTCCCTCTTCTTGACTTCAGCACCTCCAGTGGCCACTGTCTTCACATCAATGATATAATTTCTTCCATTGCTAAAATCAGTAAGTCCAGCAGAATACCAGTAAGTCCACTCTAGTCCATAATTGTTCACCAATCCTGAGGATTCTGGGATGGCCATGTCTGTCTTGTACTTGTTTTGAATCTTGATGAACTCCCATTCATGGTGGGTTCATTGGAATTCCATGCTCATGGGGCATTTTAAAAACTCAATGTGAATGAAACAGAGAGGAAGAGTAAACATGCATATCATGTCTCCTTAACTCACACTCAAGCTGTTACATCATAGGATTTCTTATAAAACACAGTACAGAGATAAAATTATGAAGAGTATCAAGATGGTGGCAACAGAATATGGGACCAAGAATGAGACCATTCTAAGCATGGGGACTTATGTGATTCCACAGGTTCCAAGCCCATGAACCTGGCACTAGATGAAAAATTAAACTATGTCTGTGTTAAGTTTGGAAACATAGCAAGGATATGCATTCTAACCACTTCAGTTCACTATGGCCTGGAGTTTTAGCCAGTAAAATAAGGGAAACAAAAGAAATAAAATGTATAAAGGTCATATCACATTCAATGAACAAGACATCAAAAACTTGAACACTTAAGGATACATTTAACATAATATGTGTTATTCCTTTTCACTGTAATCTTTATAACTTCACCGAGAGAAGTAAAAGAACACCTAAATAAATTGAGACATATAGCATGCTCATAGATTGGAACACAACATGTTATTATGATATTAACTCTCTCTGAATTGATCTATAGACTAAATGAAAATTCAGTCAATATACCAGGAGAATTCTCTGTGAAAATTGTCAAGTTGACTCTAAATTCTATATGGAAATTCAAAGAAAATATATCCAAAATAATTTTTAGGATGAACACAGTTGGAGGAATGATGTCTTATATTTTCAAGACTCATTATATAATAATTTTTTAGCACCAGATATCAAGACAGTGCATAACTGGACATACAGATAATGGAATGGAAGGGAAAATCTAGAAATAGGACTCGGCATATATGCTTATTTTTTTACAATGGTGATATGGTAATTCAAGGGGGGGAATAATGTTTTCAACAATTTGTGCTGGAACAATTGCAAGCACATTTGGAGGTGAAAAAAAGAAGCTACTCCTTATAACATATAAACATGTGCACACTTATACAGACCCACAAGCATAGAGGAAGAGAAGGATGATGAAAATATCAGCATCAAAGTGACTCATTTTGAGTAATCAGGAAATTTGGGCTATAGCATGCTCCACTTAAACCTATCAGATTCCTTCACCATTTGTTTGTACAAAGGATCTTTATGTGCTTCCTTTCCCAATAGCCTATACCTGCATCTCTAGCAGAAAACTATGCATAGGTGGCTAGACCCAGACTGGTCTGTACATGTGAAGAACAATAATTACAATTTTTGTCCTCTTAAAAAAATGGCAGTTGTAGGTAGAAGTATAAAGACACCAACTTCCTTGCCTTTAATAAAAAATCATGATGTATTGTCTGCTTTCCACAGACATCTTCTGGGGGACTTTAAATATCTCACTTTTTCTTGGACTCTTTCATTTACTGTCCCATTTCTCCATGTACATATCAACTTTTCCTAAGAAAACGTCATAATAAATCACAATAGTCTTAGGTCTGCCTTTGAGAAATACAAACACCACCCCATTCATTCTTGTTTGTGCAGGAGATTCGGTATTTGTGCTTATGGTCCTGTTATAATTATTAATAATTTTCCATTTCACTCAAAATTGTCCCACGTCTTATGATAACTTACATGGTTACCTTATAATGAAAGGAAGTCACAACCAAAACCTCATCCCACCTAGAAGTGAGAGTTTAGAATAACGTAAGACACTCAAAAAAAAGAAAGGGTGAGACAAGGCAGGTTGTCCTTGAAGGTTAAAAACCAAAACACGTTTTGAACATTCAAAAAACTTAGCAAATAGTCTTGAGAACATTATGGGTGTATGTGGACTCTAGGAAGAAAGAGTAATTGCCCGTCTAACAAGTAAATAAAAAGAAGAAGAGTCTTTATAAAGAATGGACTATAGGTAGTATAATTGTATAATGGCACTGACAATGTGAAAATCATTCATCAATTTAATAACACAAAATGAAAGATGGTTTTGGTAAAATAGTGGGCAGTAAAAAGTTTGCTGATTATCACATTTGGGATGGTTAGGTGCCAAAGATTATTATTTAAAGGTTACAAATCAAATAGTGAAAGATTAAATGTATGTAAGGAAACAAAAGCAAATATAAGAAAGTTGTAAACAGTTACTAAATTTGGGTGATAGTATAAGTGGGAATAAGGAAATGGACACAACTTCATTTTAATGTTTAAAATAGGGAAACAAATTAATAAAGAAAAATATATTTCACAAATATAAATTCATTAAAGTAACTTCTAAAGCAAAATTACAAACATCCCTCAATATTAGAATTGCAGAAAAAGACAGAAGAAAACAGACTCCTATACTGAAGGTTTTTACACATATTAATGTATAGATATTTTGTAGGGTTTGGCTTGCTTCGTTCAAGATTGTCATGTTGGTTAACTCCGGCATTCTATCTTTTTAAAGATTGCTTTATAGTAATCCATTTTACAAATATTTCATGGTATCAGTCTGACTATTATTAATAATGCTATGACAAACACCTATGCCAATAACCTTTGATATACATATGTACACATTTCTTTTTGTTGTATCTTTCCTTTGCCTTTAAGTCAAATCTTTTGTATCCTTATATTTTTAGTGTGTTTCTGGCAGGCAGCATATAGCTACATTTTATGTTTTCAATCTGACCATATTATTTTAAAATAGAATAATTATTCCACTTATATTTAAGATAATTAGCCTTTATTATTCTTCTTGTTTCTATATTATTTTAGTTCTTTGTTTTTTGGCATACTTATAGGTAAATTTAATACATTTATTCTTCTATTACCCTCTTCATTACCCTTGTAGTTATACATTCTTATATATACTATGTTGATTACTCAAGGGATTATACTATTTCCTTTTCTTATCAAAATTCAATGTTGGTACTTTTACCTAAAACAATAAGGTCCTCATAAAATTTTAAATTACTCTTTTCCTCCCAACTTACATGCTACTGAGTTATTACAATTGCTTATATTTTAAACATTACTAGAAATTATGACTATTATTTTATATCATTGATGTTAATTTTGAGTTTCCCACATATTTATTAATTTCATTATTCCTTCTTCCTACCCGAATTTCAGAGTTTTGGCCTGGCATCATTTTCTTCCACCTGGAAAATACCTTCTGGTACAGTTTTTGGTATAGATCTGCTAGTACAAACCCTCTCAGTTTTTATGCATCTGAAAATATCTTAATTCATTTTCATTTCTCTATGATGTTATTTTCTTTCAGCACTTAAAACATTTTCATCCCATATTCTTGTGACTTGCATTATTTTTCTGTTAAGAAATCATGCATTAATCTTAATTTTGCACTTTTGAAGGGAACAGTTTGCTGTTCGCTGTTCTGCTGGGTTTCACTGTTTTCAGCTTCTGACTTTCTCTCTGTGCTTCTGTGGTTTTCTCTCTGCATCTCTCTTTATATTCTTCCTATTTATAAAGGATTACAGTAAGATGATTAAGACATGCCTTGGGTCACACCCTACTGAAGTAATCTTATCATCTACAATAGGTTTACACCCACAGCAATGGATTAGCTCTAAAACTATGGATTTTGGGAGCTGACAAAACCCTCAAACTCTCACACTATGGCTTTTCTCTCTCTGAATTTCATTTTACTTATAAAGTGTTCTAGCAATAGGATTAAGACCCATCCTGATTGAGTTGACTATTCTTTAACTGAGATAATGTCACTAAAAGGTTCTATTTATAATGGGTTTACACACACAGGAAAGAATTAATTTAAGAACATGTGTTGTTGTTTTTTTTTCTGGAGCACATTGCTCCAAACCACCAGTCTTCTTAATTTCTTTCAGCACTGATCTGTAGATATAGTTACATGCTTAGTTAAATTTTTTCCTAGATATTTTATTATTTTCATTGTTATTTTTAAAGGATTGCCTTTTTACTTACTTTTTGGGTTCCTTGATAGTGTATTGAAATATCATTGATTTTGATTGCTGATTTTGTACCTTGCCACTGGACTGAATTGACTGAATACATTTATTAGTTTGAGTAGCTTTCCTGTACATTATTCAGGATTTTCTATATACAGGTTTTCTATATACAGATTTCCATCTGCCAATAGAGATAGTTTTACTTCTTCCTTTCCAATTTGGATGGGATTTATTTTTCTTGCCTAATTGCTTCAGCTAGCACTTCCAGTACAATTGAGTAGCAGTGGAGAGAGTGGGCATCCTTGGCTTGTTTCTGATTTTAAGAGAAAGCTTGCAGTCTTTCACCATTAAGTATGATGTTAGTTGTTTTCTTTAAAAAAAAAATTTTATTTCAACTTTGAAAACTAAAACAGACAAAAAAGGCTGCTTAAGAAATTATGAAAGCATTACTTTAAAAATCTTGTTCAGGCAATGTTATCTTATTTAATCCTAAAAACAAAACAAACACAATTGTATCTCCAGTGTTCAGCAATATGAATAAATGAACACTGACTGATTAAATGACATGACCAAGATCTCCTTGTTAAAGAAGAAAATGAAAGAAAAGCTTGATCATAGTCACATCTCATAACAGTAAATCCCATATTCTTTTTTCTTATATTTAGCATTGATATAGAATTTTCTTTGTCTCTGCTAAAAAACATTAAAATATTACTTAACTATAGTTTATAAGTTATGTTAGTCATATTTTCCCCATGTATTACCATATTCTTAACACCTTGTAATAAAGGAACATTCCTGTATTTGTCTTATTAACCACAATCCTCATCTTCCACCAAAATCACCATATTTATAGCCCCTAGATTATCCCCTAGTTATCATTCAATTAGCATTAACCTCCCTGGATTGCCCGGTCAACAGCAATCACATTTATAAATCAGGAGTGTTATACTCATTACAATATGTTACCATCAACTCTACCCATTTCCACACATTTACAATCAACCCTATTAAAAATTCTACATACATGCAGAATCAATTCCCACATCTCAGCCCACATTCTGTGTCCTAATAACATATACTCTATAATATAAATCCATAAGTTTACTAATCATATATACTTGATAATACCAGCAAGAATATATAATATTCATCCTTTTGTGACTGGATCAGTTTATTCAACATAATATCCTCAAGTTTCATCCATGTCGACGTATTTATCCCTAGTTCATTTCTTCTTAAAGCTTAATAATATTCCATCATATGTGTACAATACATTTTGTTTATACATTCATTGATTGACAGGCATATAGGTTGTTACAATGCTGCTATGAACATTGGTGTGCAAATATCTGTTCAAATTCCTGCCTTCCGCCCTTCTGAATATATTTCTAGTATCAAGATTGCTCGATCATATGGCGGTAGCATATTTAGCTGCCTGAAAAACTGCCAAACTGTCTTCCACAGATGTTGCACTACTTTACATTCCCACCCATATTGAAGGAGTATTCCTACTTCTCCACATCCTCTCCAAAACTTGCAGTTTTCTGTTTTTTTTTAATAATGACCATTCTGCAAGTGAAACATGATATCTCATTGTAGTGTTGATCTGTATTTCCCTAACAGCTAGTAATGTTGTGCATCTTTTCATGTGTTTTTTTTTTTGCCATTTGTATTTTCTTTTTGGAAAAATGTCCATTTAAATCTTTTGCTCATTTTTTAATTGGATTGCTTGTCTTTTTTAGCATTGAGTTGTGTGATCTATTTATATAACATGGAAATCATACCCTTAGTGGATGTGTGGTTTCTGAAATTTTCTCTCATTGATTATGCTGCATTTTCACCTTCTTAAAAAAACTATTTGAAGACCAAATTGTTTAATTTTGAAGAGGCCCTATTTATCTATTTTTCTTTTCTTTACTCATACTTTGGGTGTAAGGTTTAAGAAACTACCACCTACCACAAGAACTTGAAGATATTTCCCTGGATTTTCTTCTGGAAGTTTTATGGTTCTAGTTTTTATATTTAGGTCTTTTAACCCATTTTGAGTTAATTTTTGTATAAAATGTAAGATAGGGATTCTCATTGTTTCTTTGGAAATGGATATCCAGTTCTCCCAGTACCATTTGTTGAATAGACTGTTCTGAACCAAATGGGTGGGTTTGACAGCCTTGTGAAAAATCACTTGACCATAAATTTGAGGGTCTATTTCTGAACATTTGATTTGATTCCACTGGCCAATCTGACTATCTATGCCTGTACCAAGCTGTTTTTACCACTGTAGCTAAGTAATTATGCCTTAAAGTTAGGAAGAGAGAGTCCTCCAACTTCATTCTTTTTAAAAAATATTTTTGTTTATTCAAGGGCCCTTACCCTTCCAGATAAATTTGATAATTGACTTTTCTAATTCTGAAAACCAAAAAAGGCTGTTGGAATTTTTATTGGGATAGTGTTGGACCTGTAAACCAGTTTAGGTATAACTGACATCCTAGCAATATTTTGTCTTCCTATCCTTGAACAGGTAATATCCTTCCATTTACTGCCATCTTCTTCTTTCTTTTTTTTTCCTTTTGTCAATATCTGCCTCAAATTTAATGATAATGATGTTTTGCTTTCATCTCATTTATTTTTATGCTGGTGGTCTCTCTGTGGCAAACAATACCAGTCTTTCATTTAGATTGGTGACACAAGCTCTCCTTTTAAACTAAATGAATTAATTAAAAAGAATGGGGCATATGGGAATCTCCTATATTTTCTATGTGACATTTGTATAATCTAAGTATCTTTTAAAAAATAAAATTATTAAATAAGTAGAAGGTATGAATGGATTTAGAGAAAATAAGTAAATAATAGTTTAATAGGGAATTTAAGAATATAGGGAAATTGTGAAGGAGATGAACAGTGGAAAAAATTTGAGATACCAAGTTTTAAATTTCTTAAAATTTGACTTTCTGATTTTAAGATTTTTTTTATAGTTTGTAGTTCCTTTATTGGGTGGTCTAATTTTAGGTAGATTTCTTCAAAGGCAAACCTTGCTATTACTCTTTTTTTAGGAGGTACTGGTGCTCCTGAGGTTCTATGGTCATGGCAGTTGGCTCTGGAGTTCAGTGCCTTGTCAGTGGGCCCTACCTGGGATTTTGTGTTTCTGAGTTTGATGGAGTTGGACTCAGATGTAACCTTTCTACACATGCCTCTTCTGTCACTTTTACTAAACCTGTGGTTGGCACTGGGGTTGGTGTATACCCAGGAGACTTGAATCTCTGGATGGGCCATGTGCCAGCTGGGCCCTGAGCCTCAACACAGTTGCAACACCTACTCTCCAGTTTGTTGGACTTACCCAGGTCAGCTAACAGGGAGATGAAGCTGGTCAGCCACCAGAACAGGGAACCAAGAGTACCTCCAACTCCAAGCAGGAGCATCACATCCCTCAACCATGTGGGATCTAAGCCCCAACTTGGTATAGAGGTGGAGTGAACATCACCATCCCAGGGTCCACAGGATGGAGGAATAAAATATGGAGTAGAGTGGACTTACTAGTATTCTACTATAGAAATATTGTAACTAGTAATGGAAGAAACTGTAGCATTGATTTGGAGAAAGTAGCCACGGTAGTTGCTGAGGGCAGGGAGAGGGAAGAAGAGATGCAATGTGGGGGCATTTTTGGGACTTGGTGATTTGTCCTAAATGATATTACAGGGACAGATGCTGTACATTATATATCCTGCCATAACCCACTGAATGGACTGGAGAAGAGTGTAAACTACAATGTAAACTATAATCCATGCAGTACAGCAGCACTCCAAAATGTATTCACCAAATGCAATGAATATGCCACAGTGATGAAAGAGGTTGTTGATGTGGGAGGAGTGGGGGGGGGGGTGTTGGGTGTGGGGTATATGGGAACCTCTTATATTTTTTAATGTAACATTTTTTGCAATCTACATATCTTCGAAAAAATACAACAAAAAATAAATGCTCAGAAAAATAATAAAATAAAAATGGGAAAATAGTAATAGTCTGGAGCAGATATAGCTCAAGTGGTTGAGCACCTGCTTCCCATGTACTTCCATCTTCTTTGGTTTCTTTTAGCAATGCTTTGCAGTTTTCTGAATACATGTCCTACATGTCCTTGGCTAAGATTTTTCCTAACTATTTTATTTATTTCATTTCTGTAAGTACAGTAGTAATGACCCCCTTTTCATTACAGTTGTTATTTGTATTTTCTCTTTTTCTTTGTCAGTCTAGCTAAAGGTTTATTAATTTTATTGATCTTTTCAAAGAACCAACTTTTGTGCTATTTCCATTGTTTTTCTCTGTTCCCTTCCCTCTGTTCTAATCTTTATTATTTTCTTGTCTGTTCACATTAAGTTTAGTTTGCTCTTCTTTTTCTGGTTTCTCTAGTTGTGAGGTTAGAATACTCTATTGAGATCTCTTTTTCTTTTTTAATGTAAGCACCAACACTATAAATTTCCCTCTGAACACTATCTTTGCTGAACCCCATGTTTGGGTATGTTGTGTTTCCATTTCAATCATCTTAAAATATTTCCTAATTTCCCCAGGAATTTCTTTTTTTCCCAACAAGATGGGTCTGTATTTAAAATTACACATACCATATGAAAATTCACCATATATTTTACTTTTACTGAAAACAAAGTATAATCCATTTTTTAACATTTAGCCATATATCCAATACTATTGCTTTAATATTAGTCCTTGATTCAGGCTTTTATTCATAAACTTAATTTATGATATAGCTTCTTTATTTCAGTTTTGTTTATTTAAAGTAAGAACATAAATATGAAACAGAAAATGCAGAAATGTCCCTATTTTTTAAGTGATCCCTCTTAATCTTATTTCATCCCTGCCACATTTGACAGATTTATGTTTTATGTACTCCAATTTATTACTTCTATTCAAAACATGTAACTTTGACCTATGTTTTAGGGAAGGAAATTCCCTTTCATACTTTTTTTTTTATTGTAGTGCATCATTCATACATGAACAAACATAAACTATGGAGATATATCCAGAGGTTAAAATGTTTCCATAATGCAAATAAGGATACAGACCTTAGAACATTAGGTCCGTTCAGAAGGGAACATTGTCCTGCACAACCCGTAACTGTTTGCAGAAAGAAACATTCGTGCCTTGCATGGCATGGGAAATAATTGGATGTGATTACTCTGGCAGAATGTTACCAAAAAAATACAGTGACTATTCTCCTTTCCCTGAGATATTCAGTATACAGGATGTGGAAGCTTGGATAGAGGCTCTTAGTCCTTGAGACTCTGAGTCCCCTGTTCCCACCTTTTCTTTATTCTTGTGTCTCTTTCTTAAGTTCTGCGGTGACTCCCATTTGAATTGTTCCTTTGTTGAGCTGGTCTCAACAATAAACCATAGCTGTATAGTAAGAATTGTGGACTTACAAAACAAACTTGCATATCATTATATAATGCTCCCATACATCATCCCACTACCAACATATTTAAGCATATTAAAATATCATCCCTGTGTCTTTTTTTCCTCCATGGTTTCTGGTAATAAATACAGACTTAATCTTATTGAACCTTCTGTATACATGATGCATTGCTCCTCTCTTGCACCTTTCATAATTCTTTGTCTTGGGTATTCAACTGATCATAATTGGTCTCAGTGTGATTATATTTGGTCTGTGCTATTTGGAATTTATTGTGCTTCTTGAATGTATATATTCATGCCTTTGTTAAATTTGGAAAGTTTTCAGTCATTATTTCTTCAAATATTCCTTCTGCCCCTTTCTTTTTTTCTCCTTCTCAGAACACCTGAAATGTGTATATTGATATGCTTGATGGTGTCCAATAGTGCTCACAGGGTCTGTTCACTTTTCCTCATTCTTTTCTTCCTTCTCTTCATCATCCTGAATAATTTCAAATGTCTTAGTTTCAAATTCACTGATCCTTCTGCTAACTCCAGTCTGGAGATAAATTCCCATAGGCATTTTTTTTCTAAATTTCTGTTGTTATGGTCTTAGGCTATGTTTGTTTGTTTTTGGTTTTTTTTTTGAAGATTTATTTATTTATTTCTCTCCCCTTCCCCCTGCCCCAGTTGTCTGTTCTCTGTGTCTGCTTGCCACGTGTTCTTCTTTGTCCGATTCTGTTGTTGTCAGTGGCATGGGAATCTGTGTTTCTTTTTGTTGCATCATCTTGTTGTGTCAGCTCTCCATGTGTGTGGCACCATTCCTGGGCAGGCTGAACTTTCTTTCACACTGGGCGGCTCTCTTTATGGGGTGCACTCTTTGTGCATGGGGCTCCCCTATGTGGGACACCCCTGCGTGGCAGGGCACTCCCTGCGTGCATCAGCACTGTGCATGGGCCAGCTCCACACGGGTCAAGGAGGCCCCGGGGTTTGAAACACAGACCTCCCATGTGGTAGACGGACACCCTAACCACTGGGCCAAGTCCGCTTCCCGTGTTTGGTTATTTCCTAAGGTTTGTTTCACCTTATTCTCTTTTTGCTTATCTACTGCTTTTCTGATATCCTTCAGTTTCTTGTATGACCATGACCTGGAGTTCTTTATTGATGGTTTCTAATATCTTTATCTTGTTGCTTTGCATGTGCTATGTTTTAGTTGCCTAGGCTGCTCAAGTAAATACCATGATATGGGTTAAGTTAAACACTGGATTAGTTTTGAGGCAAAAAAAAAAAAAAGTCTAAATCAAAGTGTCATTTAGACAATGCTTGTTCTCGAAAACTAGCATTTTGGGGCTGGCTACTGGTGATCTTTGACTCTTTAGTTTCTTCAGGTTTCCTTTGATGTTCAATTTTGGCAGCTCCCTTTGGGGCTTTCTCTCTCTATCTGAATTTCATTCCATTATAAAGGACTCCAGTAATAGGATTAAGAATCATTTTGATTGGGTGGGCTACACCTTCACTGAAGTAACCTTATGAAAATATCCTGTTTAATATGGGTTCACACTCAAAGGAATGAATTAGATTTAAGAATGTTTCTCTGTGGTATTTAAAGCTTCAATTTACCACAGGCCTTCATTTCCTGTTTCTAATGTGTCTTCTAATTTTTTGTTACCTTCCAGACTTTTTGATATTTTAATTTACTACCTCTGGAATTGAGTTCATTGTAGCATGTACTTTAGCTTATATCCAACTAGTGTTATGAGAGAGATTTCCTTGACTACTAGGATCTCACAAACAAACAACAACAACAACAACAAAACTTTTTCAGTCTTTGCACATTATCCTTTAGGGGTTCTCTTTCAGAGCTTAGCCTCCCTAACAAGTTTAAAGAATATCTCAATGTGAAACCATTCTCTTGGAATGCTCCTATTTAATTGGATCCAAACATTTCTTTTCCCTAGGAAATAGTCCTTCCTCCCATTCCAGGGTACTTCATTGTATGTCCACAACTGGCAATTCTTTGCCCAGGTAGCTGTAATCTCATTGTTCTTCTATTACGTACTAATTGTCTATTGAGCTCCATCTATATGCCCGTCTAGTTCTAGAAGTTGAGCCTACAAAAATGTCCTACTACAATCCCTGAGGCTGCCACCAAACACAGTGGCACAGACATACATGCATTCTAATATGTGCATAAGTTACTCTGCTCCTTCTAAAGCAGGAAACTGGGATCCTTTCTGGAACACAGGCTAACACTTCCCCAAGCTGGAGGGGGGGTGAGAGAAGAACCTGCAAAGGTACCACAAAGTTTTCCTTTCATTTTAAGTTGCTTTTTAAAGATTTTATTCAGTGCTTGTCCTGTTGCTGCAATCTATTAACTGTTTCCCAGAGCTCTGAAAAAGTTGGTTCTGCCAAGTTTTGTTTGTGCTTTAAAATTTCTATTGGGAAGAATGGAACTTTGCAGTATCTCACTCCACATTCTGGGGCTTATCACCCCTGCCTTTTCAAGAGTGTTTATTTTATTGCTGATTATAGATTTTATTTCTTCTACTGGTAAACCTTAAAAATTGTTGATATAATTTTCCTATCACCAATTGCACAGTGAAAAAAATACATGAGCTCCTCAACTCTCCTTTTTAAAAAATCCCAAACCCTGAGATCGAAAATTATTAGTCTCTGAGTATTCAATCATTTATCTACATGAATATGTAAACTAGAATTTTATCTTAACCTGTAAATAAGGAAGTCCCAAAGATTCTTTATCAAGAAAAATGCCCTACAATGAATGCTATTGCAAAGACTATGATAAAGGAGCATCTTTTAAAAATCTGTTGGAGTCCTAAATATATAGTGTGTTTTAGATGCATATTCTTTAATTTGTCCTCATCTGCACTGATCCAGTGTAGTGAATACATAAGCAGAAACTATTTAGTTCACACTTAACACTATTTCTGATATATGGAAAATATCAACAAATTCTTAAACACCGCAGTAAAATCAAATAGTTATTGAGGCTGGTAAAGCAAATTGTAAATTTTAACATAGTTTTACAAACCATCTGAAAGAAGTTTCGAGGCCTGTGTGAGAAAGAAGTCAGGAAACTTGACCAGAGGTGGATTACTGTAATGACATTTAATATTCTTAGAATTTGTTTGCCTTTGTTATGTTGGTATTGTTCATATAATGATCATATAATGATTTGTTTATCCTTTTCAGCAATTTAATGTATTTTAGGTTAAAGAAAATGCATATTTATCAGAAAAATAATATTAAAAATAAGGTATAATATATAGTTCTTAATAATTTATAAATATACACTAATTATCACCAAAATTATAGTATTTGTCATGAGCAGGACTAAGAATCTTTCTTATATGTGCTAGTCATTTTATTTTTAAGATACCCTATATATGCTTTTAGAAAGTTTATTGGACTTTTTATGCAGTGTTATTTTAATAGGTCAATGGGCAATTGTACAATAAAAGTAAAAATCTTGTCATCACAATTTTCCTGATGCTAGAATCTTGTCACTTGGTGTTTTAGTTTCCTTGTCTGCTCAAGCAAATAACATGAAATGGGCTGTCTTAACAATGGGAATTTATTAGCTCATAGTTTTGAGGCTAAAAGAAAGGCCAAATCAAGGCATCATCAAGGTAATGCATTCTCCCCAAAGACTGGTGCTCTGGGCTGGCTACTGGCGACCTTTGATCCTTTGATTGTCACATGGCAATGCACATGGCAGCCTCTTCTGGAATCTCTTTTCTTCCAGGTTCTGGTTTCTCCCTCTTTGGCATTCTCTCTGTTTGTCAGAATTTAAATCCACTTACAAAGGACTCTACTAATAGGATTATGACCCCTCCTGGTTGAGGTAGACCACACCGTGACTGAAGTAACTGCATTAAAAGGTCCTACTTACAATAGGTTCACAACCAAAGGAATGGGTCAGGTTTAAGGACATATATTTCTGGGGAAATTACATCTTCAAACTACCACACTTGCTTTACTTATTGCATCAATAAAGGTTAAAATCCAGTCACCTGTTACATAGTGTTGAAATAAGAGTGTATGTATAGTATAACATTTCCAAGTACTATGTTTATCTACTGTTAAATAATAATTTGCCAAGAATTGAACATATGCAGATAAAAGTGTCATTCATACATATCTTAGTCTTGGATACATAATTGACTTCTGTACAACGTTTTAAACTGTGCCAAAGCTTTTCTTTTTTTTTTTTTTACACAAATGATAATAATAAATCAAAAGTATATATTCCCAAATCCAAAGTCAACCACTTTTAGGACATAATATCTATAATTCCTCCTACTTTGGAATCAACTTCCCCTTTGTCTTGATATCATGTCCTTTTACTTTCAGCTAGGAAAACATGCAAAAATTGCTATAAAGAGACACAAAGAAGTACAGGATGATATCATTTCTCTACTAGCTTGTGAGAGTTACAGTTTGGTGCTCATATATGTTCAAATGAACTTATTCTATGGATTGCATATATACAGATTAAAACTGAATTAATACCAATAATTATTAAATATGCTATTATCAATTTGAAGTAAGTAATATGTTTACAATGATTAGATTACAGACAGAAGGCCAAGAGAATTGGTGGACTTCAGCCTCCACCCAGGTCAGAGGAAATGTTACCAAACTTACCCACCCACTGAAAAATTTTATAAAACTTGAGAAAATTGTACAGTTCAGGAAGCTGGAAACCAAGAAGAGAGGTGACCTTACTAAACTGAGTAAGAAGACATTGAAGATTAGAGCTATTGAAGTGGCTCAAATTATAATAAACAATACTGGAGCAGAAGGAGTTGCTTGTGAGAGAGGGAAAAGTACCACAGTTATTCACAGAGTGCTGGACTGAACATACGCAGGGTGAGCATGCAAGGCCTCACACACATCATTGTCTTACGGAGCAGAATAGAGATGATACGATCACTGGGGCTCTTAAAGTTCCAGACTATCCATAGTGCAGAGAACCTGTTGGACACTGACAGCCTTTCGTGAGACTCCAACAGTGACCAACAATTTGGAGTAATGATCATGTACTAGAGTAAAAGGCACACTTTATTATATGTCAATAAATAAAATTATTTGTTTATTATAACAAATAATAAAATCAAGATACACAAAATGAAAATGTTCTAGTAGTTTTATGGTTGCCTTGCAGGGAGAAAATATTTTACAAACTCCCTGCAATGTATCATCCATAAAATGTGACCAAGAAAGCAGTCACTAGCAATATGCTAATATGATGCTGACACTGGATTCAGAAAAGACTTTTAAGTAGATATTTTAAACATGTTCCACTATTTTCACTAATGTCACTAAATTTGATAAATTTTTTACAAGGAGAAAAGATGATCTCAAACGAATGGGGGAAAGGCCTCACCCAAGAGAGGAAAGAAAAGGAACCAGTACTGTAGCTTCACTATGAAACCAACAGAGAGGCTGGGATTGGCCAGTTATGCAGTGAAATCAGGAAGGAGCGCACGTCTGAGCACTATTTGGGCTCTGCAAGTAACATCTGTGAGTGTGGTGGAAATTTCTGAAAGCTGTGGTGGGAGGAAATATGAGGCAGCAAGTTCAAATGCTGGCTCTGAGAAGAGTGAAGAGGAAAAGTAAATTAAAGTGTAAGCCAAATTTGTGACCTATGGGAACTCATCATTCAATTTTCCATACGTTATAAAACACATTCCTGAATATCTAAATTAACCTGGAATATAACATGTCTGATAAAATTTACCATTTACAAGGCAATTAGAAACTAGAAACATGGAGAAGGGCACCCACCATCCAGAAACCAGTTTTAAGAAAGAAATGATTGATTTTTAACTGAACAGAATTTTCAGATATTTCCTTTTCTGGTATAAACTAGTGCTTATCATTTATCCAAGATAAAAATGTTCTCCTTTGGATAGTAGGAAAAATAGCAAAAAAAAATAGCAACAAAAGTTTATGCATCAGATTGAATTCTGAAACCCTCTAAAAATACACTGTGTTCAGACATTTATAAACATGTTATCTGTAGCTATCTGTATCTCTGTGCTTTTTGTTGGCTTTCTGCGAGCCATAGCATCAGAGAAATGTGATTATTATTTCATTACATCTTTTGTATTTCAGCCAATATTGTGCCTTTTGTTATAATTTTACCTTGAATTTTGTTTCATTTGTATAACAGTCCCTTTTTTTAGGAACCTAACACTATATAAAATCTAACACCTTTTAAATTGTTGGCATTTTAAAAATTTGGCCACTGACTTTACTAAAAACAGGTTCATAGTCATTTTATGGATGTGCTCATGTGTTTTGTTTTTTAAATTAAAAAAAATTTTTGAAGTATATCACTCATATATAAACATACATAAACATTAAGTGTATAGTAATAGTTGTGAACATACGAAATAAACATATGTAACATCATACAGGACTCTCGTGCCTACCCTACCACCAATACCTTGCATTGTTGTAAAATATTTGTTACAAATTACAAAATTTGTTGTGAAACATTTTTAACTAATGGCTAAAGAGCATTATCAAAATATTACTACTAGTATTTTCCCCTGACCCATCCTATTATTATTATTATCTTTATATCATTTATATATGAACATACATAAACAGTAAGTATATAGTAAAAGTTGTGAACTTACAAAACAAACATGCATAACATCATACATGGGTTCCATATGTCAACCCTCTACCGACACCTTGCATTGTTGTGAGACATTTGTTATAAATTATGAAAGTATATTGTCAAAATCTTACTACCACTGATAGTTCTTATCTTACATTTGGTGCATTTTCCTCCCAACCCATCCTATTATTATTTTTAAAATATATTTTTATGACAAAAAATTATAAAACTTATAAAACAATCATGCACATGTGCAGAATTTCCAAACAACATCCTGCTATCAACATACCACATTGTGGTTAATTTATTCCTGACTATTTGAGTTTTATCTGTCATATTTTATTTTCACCACTCTTTTGACACTTTTAGTTGCTTTTATTGATATAATCTTCATTTCTAGACTCTCTTCCAGGCCTGTCTGTCCTATCTTTTCTTTTCAGGCTCTAGCACACCCTTTAGTATCTCCTGAACACCAGGTCTCTTGGTTAGAAATTCTCTCAGTTTCTGTTTTTCTGTGAATACTCTAAACCTGCCATCATTTCTGAAAGATGATCTTGCCAGATATAAGATTCTTTGCTGCAAGTTTTAATCTTGTAGTATCTTAAATATATCATACCACTGTCTTCTTGCCTCCATGGTTTCTGGTGAGAAATCAGCACTTAATCTTATTGGATATTCCTTATATGTTATGCATTGCTTTTTTCTTGCTGTTCTCAGAATTCTCTCTTTGTCATTAGCATTTGACATTCTGATTAGTATTTGTCTCAGAGTTGGTCTATTCCAATTTTTTTGGATGGGAGTATGTTTTGTTTATTGGACGTGATATATATGTCCTTCAATAGGGTTGGGAAAATTTCTACCATTGTTTCTTCAAATATTCTTTCTGCCCCCTTTTCCTTCTTTTCTCCTCTGGGACACCCATGAGACATGTTTTTGCATGTCTTTTGCTGTTATTTATTTCCCTGGGACCTTGTTCAATTTTTTTCCATTCTTTTCTTCATCTGTCCTTTTGTATGTTCACTTTCAGAGACCATTCCTTTGAGCTCACCAATCTTTTCTTCTGCCTCCTCAAATCTATTATATGATTTGTGTGTTTTTAATTTCATTTAGTGCACCATTCAGTCCCATAACATCTGCTATTTTTCTATGTATGCTTTGAAATTCTCCTTTTTGCTCATCCAATGTCTTCTTAATATCCTTAATCTCTTTAGCCATGTCATTGAATTTATTAAGGAGATTTGTTTGAGCATCTATGATTAGTTGTCTCAATCCCTTGATGTCATCTGAAGGCTTATCTTGTTCCTTTGACTGGGCCATATATTCCTGTTTCTTGGTGTGGACTGTAATTTTTTGTTGGTGGTTTGGCATCTGGGTTACTAGAGTATTTATTCTGGGTGCAGTTTTTCTCTTCAGTCTAAGGCTTCCTGCCCTTTCTCCCTTGCTGGTTTTGCATTAGAAGCCAGGATGTAGTTGGTGCTTTAAGCTATGGAGACTCAAGCTTCCCTCATTGCCCCAGGGACTGATGAATCTTCTCCCAACTTTCTCTTTTGCCAAGGGTAGGGACAGAGTCAGGGACAGCCATGTGAATAATCCAAGCCATGCAAGCTAGATTGTTGTTTCCCAAAGAGACTGATGAAGCTTCACTCCCCATTCTCTCCTGCCTGGGGTGGAGATGGAGCTGCAGATGTGGGCAGCAATCTGTGCAGTGCAGATCCAAGATGTCCGCAGCTTCCCCTGTAGACTTCCCATTATTCAGTCTGTGCCAGCCAAATGTACCTGCAGTTAGCTGGATAGGCTGGTGCAGTATTCACCACCCTCCTTCCTGTCAGAGGTGGGGCTGAAGCCTAGGCTAGGGCTGCAAACCAATTTGGGTTTAAAAAACTGTTTCCTACCTTCACTGTGATTTTTGGTCAGCCTGGTTTCCCCTCGTGTTGGGGGTGGAGTCAAAATGGCAGCCACTGGCCTCTCTCCAACATGGACATGTTCATACACTAGCTGTTCCTAGGACTCGACTCTAGTCACCTGAATTCACCAATCAATAGCTTAAATCGGTATCCAACCATCTCTTCCTCCCCCATTTTTATGAAATGGAGCTTCAAATTCCAGACACAGAATATCTTCTGGGGTGGCCTGTGCTGCCAAAGTAGGATAATCACTGCCCTCTGCTGCTTGACCAGTAATTTCCTGGAGAGGCTGGTGCAGGTCTCCGCAGCTTCCTCCCTGCCTGAGGAGGGGTTGGGAACTAGGCTAGAGCCACAATCTGACCTGGATGGAAGGAAAGAAGCTGGTCCCCACCAGCACTGTGATTTTCAGTCCACCCCAAATCCCCTCATACCAGATGTGGAATTAAGATGGCAGCTACCAGCCTCTTTCTGACTTGGATGGGTTTAAACTAAAGCTGTTCTAAGGATTATACTTTAGCCTGCTAAATTTATTCATCAGTAGCTGAAGTTGGTGACCAACTGTCACTTCCTCCCCCATTTTTTTGGGAAGTGGAGCTTCTAATTCCAGTCACAGAACAGCTCCTGGGGTGCTTATGCCTCCAATGGAGCATGGGCACTGGTCTCTGGGGCATGGAGCACTCTACTTATGAATCTTCTCGGCAAATAGTGAAGTCTCCTCCTTCCATTCCTTCAAGAATGTGGCAGGATGCTCTTCTGGGCTCCTGGAGCTCTCAAACAGGTGCTTCAGCTAGCTTCCAATAGCTCTGAGTGTTTACTAACTTCCTGGTAGCAGGAGCTGACTGTCGGAGTGCCTTACTCTGTCACCATCTTACTGGTTGTCCTGTGCCAAATTTTTTTATCTATTATGTTTTAAGAATTTGCCAAGAGAAGATAAATGCCACTATTTTGGAACATGGGAAACCTAGGTATGGTGACTAGAGTCTTTTTGTCATCTAAGGCAGTATTCTATTTTTTAATCAACTGTATTGAAATGTGTTCATAAACCATACAATCCATCCAAAGTGTACAATCAATGATATTTGGTATGATAACTGAGTTGTATATTCATCACTGATGAATAATGTTTTCATTATTTCAAAAAGGTAAAACCCTACCTATTTGTAGTCCCCTCTCAATCCCTCTATCCTTCTCCTGCCATACATTATTTCCACCTCTAAAAATCTATTTGTATTTATATTTTGTATAGGTGAAGTAAAAAAATATGTACTGCAGTGTGCCTAGTTTCTGTCCCTTAACATAATTCTTTTTTTATCATTGAGGTAAGAATATTAGTATATTACTATACCCTACAGTCCATAGTTTGCTTTGGTTATATTTTTACCCAAGTGCCTTCTTATTATTAACATTACCATATATTTGTTCTGTTACAGAGAAAAGCATTGTTATATATGCAATTTTAAACATACTCATTTTCCACATGAGGGTTTTCTATGCTATATGGAGAGTATTTTAATTTTTAGCTTTCCTTCCATACACAACCTTAGATACTCCTTTCAACTACTATCATACCCAAATATTAGTGCTGTTAATTACAAACAGTATAATGTACTTTAAACATTTCTATCCATTTCCAAATTTTGCAAACAACCCTTTTGCCAATTTTTCACTGCTTTCTGATCTCTATCTTCATTCTACCTCCTGGTGACCTATATTCTAACTTTAACTCCATGATTATGTTCATTATATTTAGTTTGTACTAGCAAAATCATATAGATTTGTCCTTTTGTGTCTGGCTTGTTTCCAACATTATTTCCTCCAGGTTTATCCAGACTTTCACATCCTTCACCACTTCATTTCTTCTTATAGCTGTATAATTTTCCATTATGTACATATACTGCAGTTAGTTTATCCATTTATTGATTGATGGACACAAGGGTTTGTTTCTGTCTTTTGGCAATTGTGAATAATGCCTCTATGACATCTGAGTGCAGATGTCTGTTTGTGTCCCTGGTCTCAGTTCTTCTAGGTATGTACCTAATAGTGGTATTGCCAGGTCATATGGTAGATTAATATTTAACTTCCTTAGGAACTGTCAGTCTTCCACAGTGGCTATACCATTCTACACTCCTACCAACAATGAATAATTGTTATTTCTCCATGTCCTCGCCAATATTTCTAGTTTTTGTTTTTTTATTTGTGGCAATTCTAACAGGTGTGAAGTGATATCTTCTTGTAGTTTAAATTTGTATTTCCCTAAGAGTGAGTGATGTTGAACATCTTTTATCTTTTCATGTTTTTTCAACATTTCCAATTCTTCTTTGGAAAAATGTCTATTCAATAATCTTGCCTATTTTTTAATTGGACAGTTTGACATTTTATGGTTGAGTTTAGGATCTCTTTATATATCATATTTTAACCTTGTTGGATATGTGATTTCCAAATATTATTTTTCCCATTGGCAAGGCTGCCTTTTAACTCTCTGAATAAAATCCTTTAAGATGCAAAAGTGTTTTATTTTGAGGAGGTCTCATTTATTTATTTATTCTTTTGTTGTTCATACTTTGAGTATGAGGTCTAAGAACCCACCTACTACCACCAAATCTTGAAGATGCTTTCCTTCATTATCTTCTATGAGTTTTATGGTCTTGACTTTGTTATTAAGGTCTTTGATCCTTTACGAGTTAATTCTTATATAGGAAATGAGATAGGGGTCATCTTTTTTTATTTGGTTATGGTTGTCCAGCACTCCCAGCATTATTTTTTGAAGAGACTTCTCTGTTCCAGTAAAGTGGATTTGGTAGGCTTGTCAAAAATCAGTTGACTGTGGAGGTGATGGTTTATTTCTGAGTGTACACTTCAAGTCCATTGATCAATATGTCTATCTTTATGCTAATACCGTGCTGTTTTGACCACTGTAGCTTTTTAATATGCTTTAAGTTCAGGAAGAACGATTCCTCCATGTTTGCTCTTCCTTTTGAGGATATTTTTTGCTATTTTGAGCCCCTTTCCCTTTCAAATAAATTTGGTAATTGAATCTTCTATTTTTGTAACATAAACTCTTGGAATTTTGATTGGGATTGTGTTGAATTTGGGTAGAATTGACATCTTAACAATGTTCAGCCTTCTAATCCATGACCATCGAATGTTCTTACATTTCTTTAGATTGATTTCTTTTAGCACTGCTCGTAGTTTTCTGAGTCCCTTATATTTCTGGCTAATTTAATTCCTAAATATTTGATTCTTTATGTTGCTATTGTAAATGAAATTTTTTTCTTGAGTTCCTCCTTAGGTTGATCATTACTGGTATATCAAAGCACTACTGATTTTTCCATGTCGATCTTGCATCCTAAACTCTTTTATTAGCTCTATAACTTTATTATAGATATTTCAGAATTTTTAAATATAGGATCATATCATCTGTGAGAAGTGAGAGTTTTGCTTCTTTTCAAATCTGGAAGCATTTTATTACTTTTTTCTTGCTTGTTTCTCTAGTTAAAGTATCTAACACAACATTGAATAACAGGGTGAGAATGGGCATCCTAGTCTTGTTCCCAACATTAGAGGGAAAGTTTTCAACACTTCCCCTTTGAGTAAAATGTTGGTTGTGGGTTGTCATACATGGTTTGTATCATGTTAAGGTATTTTCCTTCTATTCCTATCTTTCAAAGTGTTTTTATTAAGAAAGTATGCTGGATTTTGTCAAAAGCCTTTTCTGCATTAAATGAGATGACCATGTGTTTTTGTTTTCTTCAATTTGTTAATGTGCCATATTGTATTAATTGATTTTCTTGTTGATCTACTCTTCTGTATCAGGAATAAAACTGACTTGATCATGGTATATAATGCTTTTAATATTTTGTTGTTTTTGATTTACAAGTTTTCTTGACAATGTTTGTATCTATAATCATTAGAGATTGGGCTATAATTTTCTATTCTTGTAATGTTTTTTAACTGGCTTTAGTATTAGGGTGATGCTTTCTTCATAAAATAAGTTGGATAATTTTCCATCCTCTTTTATTTTTTGGAAGAATTTAAGCAGAGTTGGTATTAATTCTTCTCAAAATGCTTGGTAGAATTCACCTTTGAAAATATCTGGTCCTTGACTTTTTGTTGGGAAATTTCTGATGACTGATTCAATCTCTTTACTCAACAAATGAGTTGAGGTCCTCTATTTCTTCTAGAGTCACTGTAGCTGGTTTGAGTGTTCTAGGAATTTGTCCAGCTTGTCTAGGTTGTCTAATTTGTTAGCATAAAGTTTTTCATATTATCCACTTTTGACCCTTTTAATTTCTGTGGGGTCAGTAGTAACATCCTCCTTTTCATTCCTGATTTTATTTCTTTGCATCTTCTCTCTTACTTGTTAGTTTAGCAAATGCTTTGACAATTTCATTGATCTTCTAAAAAACAGCTTTTTGTTTGTTCCTTCTATTGTTATTTGTTGTTGCTTTTCTCAAATTTCATTTATTTCTGCTAAAAACTTGGTTATTTCTTTCCATCTGCTTACTTTGGGATTAATTTGCTGTTCTTTATCTAGCTCTTCATGGTATGAAGTTAGGCCTTTGGTTTTAGCTTTCTTCCTTTTTAATATACATGTTAGGGTTATAAATTTCTTCTCTGTACTGCCTTCACTGCATCTCATAAGTTTTGATAAATTGTGTTCTCATTTTCATTTGTCTCAAGATATTTGTTAATGTGTCTTGCAATTTCTTCTTTGACCTACTGATTGCTTAAAAATGTGCTGTTAATGACCATATATTTGCAGATTTTCCCATCCTGCCTATTATTCATTCCCAGATTTATTTCTTTATTATTAGAAAAGGTACCTTGTGTAATTTCAATGATTTTAAATTTATTGAGGCCTTTTCTGTGACCAATATATGCTATCTATCCTGGAGAATGATCCATTAGAACTTGAGAAAATGTATAACCTACTTTTATAGTATGCAATGTTCTATATATATCTGTTAGGTCTAGTTCATTTATCATCTTGTTCAAATTTTCTGGTTCCTTTTTGATTCTCTTTCTAGTTGTTCTATCTACTGAGGTGAGTGGAGTATTGAATATCCAACTATTTTTATAGACACATCTAGTTCTACTTTCAGTTTTGCCTGAATGTGCCTCATGTACTTTAGGACACACTGGTTAGGTACAGACATATTTATGATTGTTTTTTCTGCCAGGTGGATTATCCCTTTTATTTATATGTTGTGGTTTTCTGCATCTCTTATAACATTTTTGCATTTAAAGTTTTTTTGTCCAAGATTAGTGTGGCAGTTTGATATTATTTATGAATTCCAAAAAGAGATATTATGTTTGTAAACTGGTCATTTCCTCTGGGCATGATACCCTTTGATTGTATTAAATTCAAAGGTTACTTTAACTTGATTTAATTCAGATTAGGACTTTGATCTGACCATCTCAAAAGGGCACTGAGTCCCTGCCCCTTGGTGGTCAGACACACACAGAAAAAGACATGGCAGAGAAAGAGAGACAGCTCATTAGACAGGCAGTGACCCCATGAAGAATGATGAGCCTGATAGTCTACAGACGACCTTGTGAAGAGAGCAGAGCACCTGAGCTTGGAAAGAAGTGAGTCCTGGGAAGAGAGACAAGTCTTATGCCAGCCTATAGCTGAGATCAGAAGAAGTTGGGACCATGGAGCCTAAAGAGGAAGAAGGAAGCCCGAACCCTTGCAGTTGTTGCCCATGATCTTGCTTCAACTTGTGGCCAATGATTTTGAGTGAGAAAGTACTGCTTATGATACCTTGAATTGTACTCTTTAGGGCCTTATGATTGTAAGTTTCTATCCCAAAATAAATATCCTTTATAAAAGCCAACGGAGTTCTGGTACTTTGCATCAGCACTCCTTGGGCTAACTAATAATTAGTGTAGCTACCCCTACACTAATGTGGGTGGTGTGAGAAATCTTTTCCAATTTTTCACTTTCAGCCTGTTTGCATCCTTGGGTTTAAGGTGAGTTTCTTGCAAATAGTCTTTGGAGGGCTCATATTTTTCATCCATTCTGCCAGGCTGTGTCTTTTGATTGTGGAGTATAATCTGTTAATAATCAATGTTATTACTGTAATTGCATTACTTACTTCAACCATTTTATCCTTTGCCTTTCATATATCATATATTATTTTGGTCTGTCTTTTTACCCTTTGGGGTATCCTTTCTGATAATCTTCATATATACATTCTCCTCCAAGCTTCTCTTTCCTATCTTTACCTTACAGGTTGCAGAACTCCCTTTAGTAATTTTTGTAGAGCTGGCCTCTTGTTTATGAAACTTCTTAGTTTCTGTTTATCTGTGAATATTTTAAACTCATCCTCATTTTTGAAGGACAATTTTGCCAGATAAAGAATTCTTGGCTGCCAGTTTTTCTCTTTCAGTATTTTAAATATATCATACCACTGTCTTCACTCTACCATAGTTTTCAATAAGAAACCCTCACTAAGTCTTACTAGACATAATTTTTATGTGATAGATTTTTTTTCTCTTGCTGCTTTCATAATTCTCTCTTTGGCATTTGAAATGCAGAATAGTACGTGTCTCAGCATAAGTCTACTCATATTTATTCTGTTAGTAGTATGTTGTGCTTCCTGGATGCATATATTCATGTCTTTCATGAAAGCTGGGAAATTTTCAGCCATTGTTTCCTCAAAATCTCTTTCTGCTCCTTTTTCCTTCCTTCTTTTTCTGGGAATCGTATGACACATATGTTGGTGCGCTTCATGCTGTCATTCAATTCCTCGAGCCCCTGCTTAATTTTTTCCCATTCTTTTCTCTATCTTTTCTTCTGCATTTTCAATTTCAGTCATTCTGTCTTCTAATTTTCTTATTCTTTCTTTTGACATTTAAAATCTGTTGTTGTATGTCTCTAATGTATTTTTTTATTTTTGTTGTTTATTTTTTTGTAATGTATTTTTAATCTCATCCATTGTGTCTTTCATCCCCATAAGCTCTATTATTTTTCTTTTCAAGCTTCCCAATTCTTCTTTGTGCTCACACCCAGTGCCTTCTTAAAGTCTTTTATCTCTTAGCCATATTTTCCTTCAATTCTTTGAAGGATTTAGGAGATTTGTATGTACATTATTGATGAGTTGTTTCAAATCATGTGTCTCATTGGGTATTTTAATTTTTTCCTTCTCTGAGACATTTGTTCCTGTTTCTTAGTAAGTCTTGTAAATTTTGCATCTGATTATGACTGTGAATTTACTCTGATAATCAGTTTATCTCTCTTGGCCAGGGATTTAGTGTTGACTGGCTTGGGAAGGAGTGCAGGAAAGATATCAAAGAGCCTCTTTTATTTATTTTCCCCATTGGAGTGTATTTTCTTGGAATGCCAGCAGATGGTGTATTTCAGCAAACATCTCTGCTCGAACCTTAGGGAGGAATGTGTTCACTGGACCATGCACAAGTAGGTGATGCAAAAGCAGTGTCCTGGAGAGTTCCCTCTCAGGGTGGGCAATTCTGAGCCAAACCTCACAATTTAAAATTGCTGATCAGAATCTGTTCTCCCTTGAGTACAACATCCCTTTTCCCAAGGTGTAAAGAGATATTCTTACCTGTCTGTTGGCAGCAGCCAGTCCTTGTCAGTAAGGAGGCTGTTTGCTAAAGTAGATTATCTTTAGCTCTCTGCCTCATCCTGGGTAAAGGCAATGGCATGGCCATGCCTGGTCAGGAAGGGTGGGACCCGAAGGATACAGCAGACCAAAAAACCTGGATCAGCAGTGGGCTGTGACCTCCCTCTCCTCTTTCCTAATGAAATGGACCCCTTCAGCCATCTCAGCCCATAGCTGCTGGTTAGCAATCAGAGAACCTTATGCTGTCTGCACCAAGAGTGGGGTTGGGCACCAGCAGTTACAGTGGTCTGAAATAGTCATGGATTGTCCCACAAAGTCTCCTTTTCTTTGTTCCTCTTTCTTCTGGGTGCTGCACAATCTTCCCCTGGTCTCCTAAGTCCTAGAACTGTTCATCTGGACAGTTTTTGCTTGTCCTTTAGCTACTTTTCTGAGAAAGAAATGAGCCCTGCACCTCTCTAATCCTCTGTCTACACAGAAATCCACAATATTTTTATTTAATAATAATACCACTTGCTGAAACCCTGCCTTCTACCGTGTTTTTCCTTGTTAGTGAAAATTTTAAATATTGCTGTATTTTTGACACTGTGCTTTGATACTTTTATTATTACTTTTTTTTTTTTTTGCTATGGGAAAAATAAGTTGTGACTGAAAAGATTAAAAGTGAAAGCCATACTTTTTTTTTTAAGGATAGACATTGAAAGTTCAGGACAGTGACATACAGTTAAGGTTCTCAAGTCACTTGTAGTAGTTTGATATTGTTTATGAATTCCAAAATTAGATATTGGATTATGTTTGTGAACTGCTCTGTTCCTCTGGGCATATTAGATTGGACTGGATTCAGGAGTTTCACATTTACTTGATTAAATAATGATTAAGGCTTTGATTGGGCCACAGCAGTAGGACATTGAGTCCCTGCCACCAAAGGAACAAGGAACAGAAAAAGCAACATGGCAGAAGCAAGAGTTGAAGTTTTAATACTGGAACCCTGGGAAGTAAATATCCATGAAGAAGATATGTGAGGATAGAGTTAAGTCTCCATTAGAGATGGCAGAGGCCCTGGGAAGAGAGATGATCATTAGCCCAATAGTTTACAGCTTATCTTGTGGAGAGAACAGAGTGGCTGAGCCCAGAAAGAAATGAACCCCGGCAGAGAGACAAGGCTTAGCCCAGCCTACAGCTGATATTGGAAGAAGCTGAGACCATGGATCCTTAGGAGGAAGAGGAAGCATGAACTCTTGAAGACATTGGTAGCCATCTTGCTGCCGCACATGGCAACAGACTTCAGTGAGGGAAATAACTTAACCTTTATGGCATAGTAACTGTAAGCTTGTACCCCAAATAAATACCCTTTTATAAAAACCAACCAATTTCTAATATTTTGTATCAGCACCGCTTTGGCTAATAAACCACTTTTAATTGTATGTCATTGTTCTGAACTTAGTCATGCATCCACACCTAACTGCATTGAATACTGTGGAATTCCATCTTTACTTTGCATATGCCCAGCTAAAAACCCACTATCCTATTAATGCATGAGAGAATGGAAACACAAAGCAAAGGATAACTTACAGTCTCTCTCACACTCATCAGTAGAAGGAAGCCCACTACTTTCAGATAAAAATTGGGATTTTTCTCAGCTAAGTGTGAAGCAGAATAGTCGTCTTGTGTTACACTTTTGATTGTATTTTTCATATTCACAAAAGTTTCTTCTGTTTATAAGACAGAGGCCATCACAGCCATTTAATCTACCATTTCACCAAGGAAATTATTCATAATAAACTCTCTAAAAAGTTAACTGACCATGAAAGTAACATATAGAAAATATTTTTTTTAAAACAGATGAAAAGAAAGCCACTCCATAATGTCAACTTTCCAGACAATAATATCTGTTAGCATTTTGGTGTACAGCTTTCATATTCTTTCAAGTTATTTCTTTACAAACATAATAGTGTTAGCATAAAAATGAAATTATACTATATAACTCTTTTAAAATTAGTCTTCAGAATGCATCTTTTCATTATCTGATAGAACTACTTTTCCTCTTTTTTTATGTTTAAAGATAATTTAAATACAACAAAATTCACCAATTAAAAATGGTCAAAATTTTCACAAACTTTATGAAAAACATTAAATAGAACTTATATATCTAAGCAGTCCAGCTGAAGCAAGCAGGAACAACACAAAAGAGCCATGCCAAGTAATATCATAGCTAGAATTCCAGAATCCAAAGATAAAATGAAAAACACAGAAGCAACCAAGAAAGAAAAAAAAAAGTTTACATTTGGGGCAGACCATGATAATTGACATTTTATCATTAAAAGTGGAAACCAGAAAACAACGGAATAATATCATTAATGTGATAAAAGAGTAACTGGCAAAATATTCTTAAAAATAAGGACTAAATAAAATTACTTTCAGGCAAACATAAGCAAAGGTAATTTTCAGTAATAGTGAACAACATGAATTTTTAAAGATGGATGGCTTCAGTCTCAAGAAAAATGACATGGAATCAAAACTGATTGACAGAAACAATGAAGAGTATTGAAATAATAAATATATCCTAATATTTAAATATGCGTTTCTCCTCTCTTTCTTTAAAGTACAAATAATTGTAACATTGCGTTGTAGAGATATGAGACTTAGTACCATCATTTTTGGAAATAATAACACAGAGGAGATAGGTAAGTAGAATTTTATTGTTGAAAGATTTTTTTCCAGGAAAATAAAACAATTTCAGAACAGTAACTTTCTTATGTTGGCATATTGGCCAAAATTCAATACTGATACAAATATAAATTTCTTAGGAGGCCAAAATATGTATGACAGGAGAACTTTTTGAATTTCTATTTAAAGGCAGAATTTTAAAACTATGTAAAACAATTAAAATTATCAATAACGTGTAAAATAAACCACAGTTCACATTTAAGCAGAATAAACAATCTATGTAATTTCCTCAACTAATTTTTAATATTTAAAACACTATACATATTTTCAATAAAATGTAAGACAGCTAGCTCTCCACTTTCCAAGAGCACCTAAAGTTATGCTGCACAATGTAATTCAACACAATAGAATTTTTTTTTAAGATTTATTTATTTATTTAATTTCCCCCCTCCCCCGGTTGTCTGTTCTCTGTGTCTATTTGCTGCGTATTGTTTCTTTGTCCGCTTCTGTTGCCGTCAGCGGCACGGGAAGTGTGGGCGGTGCCATTCCTGGGCAGACTGCACTTTCTTTAGCGCTGGGCGGCTTCTCCTTTCCGGGCGCACTCCTTGCACGTGGGGCTCCCCTATGTGGCACGGCACTCCTTGCGCACATCAGCACTGCGCATGGGCCAGCTCCACACGTGTCAAGGAGGCCTGGGGTTTGAACCGCGGACCTCCCATGTGGTAGACGGACGCCCTAACCACTGGGCCAAGTCCGTTTCCCAACACAATAGCATTTTGACCAGAGATAGTTTATAGAAAACTCTCACCTATTCAATATTTCATTATAAAGCTAATATTTTAACCAATATTAAAATTTAAAACTCCATTATGCTGACATTTCCAGAAGTATTGTTAACTTAGCAACAAATCATTTTACCAAGCTATTTATTAAATGGGAATAAAGATGGTACATTTTGGTTTTTAATTTGAAAGGGATTTAATTGAATAATTTGATTCCTCACTACTTGACAACTACATTTTCTTCTTCAGCACTGGGTGGCACCGAGGTGAAAACCTCATCATGGTCCTCTACTTCTCTTTAAAAGCTTTCCCTTTTTTCAGCAGTGAGCATCATCTTGTTCTTGCTCAAAGCCCTCCACAAAAATGTGAGAGAAATGTAAGATGGAAGTTCTGTTCAAGGCAATAAGAGTCCAACCTCTAGTATTTCACTGCATCAGCCAATATTATACCAGCTGTTCTGTCTTTGTGTAGTAAATTAACATTGAAAACTAATGTCGACAACAGTACCCCTACTGCCATCATTACTAATTTTTTAAATTCGCTTTTTATTTATTTATTCTATTTTCTACTGTAATATTTCTTCCCCTCCCCCAACCCCTCCCCTGCTGTTTTTGCTGTCTACGTCCATTAAACTGTGTGATCTTCTGTATCTATTTCTCTTTTTTGTCCTCTCTTCTCACCTTTCTCCTCTAGGATTCACCAGGATTCGATCCTGGGAACCTCTGATACAGAGAGATTCCCTGTCATTGCATGACTTCAGTTCATGGTCTCTGCTGCACTTCACCTTGACTCTCCTCTTTTCTCTCTTTCATTTCATCATCATCCTGCTTGCTCACCATGTGGACACTTGGCTTGTTGCACAGGCATTTGGCATGCAACATGGGCACTGTGTGGGCACTGGCTCACCACGCAGAACTTATGTGGGCACTCAGCTCATCACTTGGGCACTCAGCTCACTGTGCAGACACTGGCTTGCCACGTGGGCACTGCCTCACCACACAGGCACTCACTCACCATACTGGCATGGCTTTCTCTTTTTCTTTTTTACCAGGAGGCCCCAGATCCTCCCTTATGTTAGGCGGAGGCCTTATCACTTAAGCCACATCCACTTCCAACTAATTTTCATATTAACTGTTTTATATACAAGTATATGCATATAAAACATTAGTACAGGTAAATTCATATTTAGGAATTTAAAAACCCACACTAACATGCACAAATATCCTGAGTTCTCAAATCAATACAATTGTTTTCCTGACTGGAAACCTGAGCATCCTAGCTATTCATCAAAAATATCAGAATACTGGATAGCTCATTAACTTCATGCTTTTGTTATTGCTTATACTCTTAAGTAGTTTTAAAAGAAGGCCACTGAATTGTCAGATACTTACTCAGTAAAGTTGATTTCTATTGGCCAAACTTAGTCCTAAAAACCAACAGCTGAACCAGGATGATCTTTCTCAACTCACTATTTAGAAATTTGAAACATTTTCAATTAGAGACTTCATTTTTCCTGTAGACTTCAACGTGTGTGAGACCCAAAAAACACTGTTTCTGAGGTGGTCTCTGAGGCTGACTTTGGAATTGCTTTTTCACCTTCATTTTGGGTATCGCTTTGATACTGATGAGCAAATTTCTTTTTCAGAGTCTCTGCAATGAGGGCAGCAGGGTCAGTAGGGTCCATTGGTTTAAGCTTTACATCTTACTCTGACCATTCAATAAAATGAAGTTTCACACTGTTCATATCTTTAAGAACTTCTAGCATATTTGGCATGTCCTGTTTCTTTGGACTCTTCTTAACCAATGTCTTTCTAGCATTAGCTTTTTCTCTCTCCACTCTCTAATCAGATCAATAGCAGATGTGCTTTGGTGGAGCCATGCTGGAGGGAGGGGAGGTGGTGGTGATGGCAGTAGCAGCGGTGGTGGAGGTGGGACAGAGGGTGGTGCTGTGGTAACAGATGTGGTCAAATCTAAGTCACTTGCAGTGAGATTCTGCTGATCTTGTAGGGTCACAATTTCGGCAATTTGAGCTCTGAGAGTGGCAAGTTCATTTTCAAGACCACTGATCTTTTGCAGTGCTTCCTCATTTGCCAGTGTTGTAGTCTTCAGTTGAAGCTCTTTTTGAGACAGGTTTGGTAAGGAAGTTTGCCTGTTTGGGGGCTTATCAAAGAAAGGACAGTACTCCTGAAACTGTTGCCTTGACCTGACCTCTAATCTTAATTTTTTTGAACACTTTCTATCTTTTTGGATACCCATTCAACATCAGCAAAAGATGCCACTGCATCCTTTCTTTGGTGATTAGGACTCAATTCTGTTGCAGGGCTAGTAAACTGAAACTGAACTCTTGGACACTGAATCAGAGATCAATTAGTACCAATTTTCCTTATGATACTTCATGATGAACCAAATGGCTTTCCAGATCAAAGTACCAATTGCATACTTACTCCAGCTTGTTGAAAATACATCTTAATTAGGTGCTTAATACAGCCAAGCATTCAGATGGCAAAGTCTCCCCAAATTTGCATTTCAAGTACTTCAAGTATATGTAACAGTACATGGTCCAAAAGTTCACAGGGCCACGTGGCAGCTGGTGACTTCTTCACCTCCTCTGTCTAAGCAGTTTCTGTTGGAAGTTTTTAAAATATTTTAAGTCAACTTATACAACAGTATGTCCAAGTAAAATTTCATATATATATATTTTTCCTTTTTGGAATTGTAATCCCAAGTGAGAACATTAAAAAATACAAAGCATTAGATGAATTAGTTGTGGAAAAAGAGCAATGGAGTAACTTAATGAGGATATGAAAAATTTACAAGGAAATAACTACAATGAGATGATTTTATTGAGGAATTTTATCAAATGTACAATGATGAAAATAAGATAAATCTTATGAAATTCTTTCAGAACATGAAAGAGGAGGGATGACATTCCAGCTATCTTTAGTAGGCATCATATACCTAATACTAAAGCTATATAAGTATATAACAAGAAAAGCAAACAAAGTAACAGGAGAATCCAACAATATGTAAAATAACTGTACATCTTGATTATGTTTGGAACACCACAGGAGTTCAAGTTTGATACAGTACTCTAATATCATTCAATGTAATTGACAACGTAATGAGAATAAAAGAGGAAAAGGAACAACCACATCAATACAGGTAGTAAAAGTATTTGACAAATATCACCATCTAAAATCTCTGAGCAAATTAAGAAAAAAATGCATCTTTGAAAAGCACAGATAATCTCATACTTAATTGTAAAGCTTGAATGCTATCTATAGCAGTTTGATATTTTTGATGAATTCCAAAAAAGAAATATTGGATTATGTTTGTAAATTGATCTTTTCCTCTGGGCATATGAAATTATATTGGATCCAGAGGTTTACTTGATTACTTAATCAAGTAAATCTCTTGTGTCTGTGGGGTGTTGAGTCCCCACCATTTGGTAGCTGGAGACTTGCAGATAAAACACATGGCAAAAGACAGAGTTGGAGGGTTCTAGATGTTGGAGTTTTGATGTTGGAGTTTGATGCCAAAACCTTAAACTGGAGTCCCAGAAAGTAAGCTCACAGAGGAAACAGAAGAAAGCCCCAGGAAGAGAGGAAACCTGAGCCCAGGAAGAAGCAAGCCCTGGGAAGAGAGGAACTCTGAACCCAGAGAGAAGAAAGACCTTGGAAGAGAGGAACCCAGATAGTATGAATCCTTACAGATGTCGGCAGCCATCTTGCCCCAAAACATGAAAATAGACTTGGTGTGGGAAGTAACCTATGCTTTATGGCTTGGTATCTGTAAGCTCCTACCCCAGATAAATACTCTTTATAAAAACCAACCAATTTCTGGTATTTTGCATCAGCACCCCTTTGGCTGACTAATAAAGAACTTGGTACCAGGAATGAGGTAGTGCTTTTGCAATTACCAAAATGATGGAATGGTTTTATAAATGGGTAATGGGCATTTTTTGGAGGAATTGTGAAATGCTTGATGGAAAAGGCCTAGACTGCATTGAAGAGACTATTGATAACAATATGGATTCTAAGGAGGCAATTTATGATGCCTTAGAAGTAAATGATGAAACTATTATAGGAAATGAGAGGAAAGGCAATACAGATTTTAAAGTTACAGAGAACAAGATTAACTCTTGGTGCTTTATAGGAGGCAGATTTTGAAAATGGCAAGCCTAGGCATTTAGTTGAAGAAATTTCCAAAGTAAACCTGGAGACTGCAGCTTGGCAGTGGTATGATATAGTACATTCAATGCAATCCCAATAAAAATCAACACAGCCTTCTTTAAGGAACTAGAAAAACTAACTATGAAATTTATTTGGAAAGGAAAGAGGCCCCGAGTAGCCAAAGACATTGAAAAAGAAAAAAGGAAATTGGAGGAATCACACTACCTGACTTCAAAACATACTACAAAGCTACAGTAGTGAAAACAGCATGGTAAGGAAAAGATACACAGACCAATGGAATTGAATTGAAAGTTCTGATATAGAACCTCATATATATAGCCATATAATATTCGATAAAGCCACCAAACCCTCTCAACTGGGAGAGAATGGCCTATTCAACAAATGGTACCTGGAGAACTGGATATCCATACGTAGAAGAATGAAAGAGGATTACCATCTCACACCTTATACAAAGATCAACTCAAGATGGATCAAAGACCTAAATATAAGAGCCAAGACCATAAAGACCTTGGAAAGCAGTGTAGGGAAACATCTACAGGACCTTGTAATAGGAAATGGCTTCATGAATATCACACCAAAAGCAGGAGCAGCAAAAGAACAAATAGATATATGGGACTTCCTCAAAATTAAAGCCTTCTGCACCTCAAAGGAGTTTGTCAAGAAAGTAAAAAGGGAACCTACACAATGGGAGAAAATATTTGGCAGCCATATATCTGATAAGAGACTTATAACTCGCATATATAAAGAACTCCTATATCTTGAAAATAAAAAGATAAACAACCCATTTAAAAAATGGGAAAAGTATTTAAACAGACACTTCTCCAAAGAAGAAATACAAATGGCTAAAAAGCACATGAAAAAGTGCTCCAAATCTCTAGCTATCAGGGAAATGCAAATCAAAACTACAATGAGATACCATCTTACTCCCATAAGATTGGCAGCTATGAAAAAAACAGAAGAATACAAATGCTGGAGAGGATGTGAAAAAAATGGGAATACTCATCCACTGCTGGTGGGAATGCAGAAGGATCCAACCATTCTGGAGGACAGTTTGGCAGTTTCTCAAAAAACTAACCATAGTTTTGCCATATGGCCCAGCAATTTCACTGCTGGGTATATACCCAGCAGAACTGAAAACAAGGACACAAACCGATATATGCACACCAATGTTCATAGCAGAATTGTTCACTATCGCCAAAAGTTGGAATCAACCCAAATGCCCATGAACAGATGAGTGGATCAATAAAATGTGGTATATACCCACAATGGAATACTACTCGACTTTAAGAACAAATACACTACAAACATACGTGATAACATGGATGAATCTTGAGAACCTTATGCTGAGTGAAGCAACCCAGGCATTGAGGGACAAATATTACATGACCTCAATGGTATGAAATAAGCAAGCTGCCTCAGAGAGCTAGAGACTGGAAGATAGGTTTACAGGAAATTGCAGGGTGGAGGAAGGATGTGAGCTGACGTCTGCAGGGGTGGAATCTATGATGAGCTGGCGGTAAGTATGAGCACAAAGAAGAGATAAAATGGGGGCAAGGGGGGCCTTTGGGTGGGGCTTTGCGGGTTTGAGGGGGGTTGGGGATGGGCAGATGGGTAATATTGCCCAAGAAATTGGGGGGAGGGAGGGGCAACATATGAACATAGGAGATTGTCAGGTGTTGGTTGAGAGTAAAATGCTGAGAAACCCGTATCAAAATATAATTAGGAGGGTTACTTGTTTAGGATGCTCGGAGGGGATGGTCTGACGCAGGACGGACTCCTGGGGAGTGTCTGAGTGCTCATTTTGCCAGGGTGGGTTGTACCATTGGGTAGAGACCCAAGTAGTGAGAGTGGGGGTGGACCCACATCCTGGGGAGGACTAATGCCATCAAATAGAGGGAACTGTATCTCTCGAGAGAAAGGGTGGCTCCCAGGGCATTAGGGCAGTTGAGCAAGTCAGGCCCTGAACACTGTTGCAAGTATCTCTGGATGTGGCTCCTCGGGAAATGGAGATTGGCTGTCCCTGTGGGCCCCAAGGGGAGGGGAAAATGGATGTTGAATGAATGGAACCAAGGTAAATGTGGGGGTAAGAGAGGAGTTTCACAAGAGTACACAAGGATGGATATAAAACATGTAATATTACACCAAAAACATATAGGGGACGACAGACTAATAATGTAAGCCATAATGTAAAACATAGGATAACTGAAAAATTAGGAAAACTGTATAGCCTAAAGTATGGACCACAATGTAAGCACAGATGTCACCTTGTTTGAAAGCTATTGTCTCAGAGTCTGTACATCAGTTTCAGTAAATATGATATGAATAAGTTAAAAGATTATCACTGTGGAAGGGAAAAGGTTTTATGGTGGATGTGTGGGAGTACTGTATATTGTATATATGAATTACTGTGATCTAGGGCTCTTGCGAAGAGAAGCTCAATAATTAGGAAAAAAGAAAAGAAAAAGATAGGATGTAGAATTTTTCCAAATCAATATGTATTCTATATCTAACCTTTAAACTCATCGCTATATTCCATTTTACTAGTAAGGGAACCTGACATTATACTGGACTTCACTTTTCAGGAAGTTTTGGATCACAGAGTGGTTCAACAATGGCAGCAAAGGAATACTGGTATGGGATGTTATTGACAGGCAATATATGGTTGACAGGGAGTTTTACAGGGCATGTCTCCAGGGTGCATGGAAATGTTTGGATATACTCATAGTGGAAACAATTAAAAACAACAGCTGGGGGGGGTACTGGTTTACTGGCCCGGGGGGGGGGGGTCTCTGTCATGGTCCCTAGGGGAGCAACAGCAGTCCCCCAGGTACAACAGTAAGGACCAGGAAGGAATGAGGGTCCAACAGTGAGCCCCTGATACTAATGACTATGCTTGTGAGCCTATATACCTGAAATAAGAACAAGGCATAGAGTAGCACTGTGCCTAAGAGTTCCCTCCTGGCAGCCTCCGTGTTACTCAAATGTGGCCAGTCTCGAAGCCAAAATCAGCATGTAAAGGCAATGCCTTCCCCCCAGCATGGGACATGACACCCGGGGATGAGCCTCCCCGGCACTGAGGGATCACTATCAAGTACCAGTTGATGACGTAACTAGAAAATTATCTTGAATTAAAGGTTCAACACGGACCAGCAGAATATCCCTGTCTACATATAATAACAGGAATTAAAAATGCTGTTTGACCTAAAGTAAGGGGGAAATGGAAAAGACAAATGAGTTCATATGGCTATGAGTTTCTAAAAAAAGAGTCTGGAGGTTGTCAGAAGGATTGCCCTTATGCACACCTGAGCAGAGTCTCAGAGACAGATAAAGTAGATACAACCCCAGATATTGGTCCTTTTGAGGGCTAAAGAGACCCACAGGTTCTATGATCATGGCAGATGGGGTTCACTGCCATGCCAGTTGGCCCTTCTTTGGAGCTGGTGTTTCTGCGTGATGGAGCTGGACTCAGATGGGATCTCTTTTCACAAGACTTTCATGCTACTTTACTGGAATTATAGTTGGTGCTGGGGCTTAAGATATATCTATGGGATTTGAATCTCTGGACTGACAATATGATAGCCAGGCCCTGCGCCTCAACAGACTTCAGCTCCTACACTCTGATTTATTGGACTTACTCCACTCAGCTAACATGGAGTTGAAGAATGTCAACCACCACACCATGGAGCCTAGAGTGCCTACAACTGAAAGCAGGAGGATTGCATCCAATATCCATTTGCAATCTAAACCCCCTCTTGACATAGATATGGAATGGACACAACCAAGCCAAGGTCCACAGGAAAGAGGAATACAGTAAGGATCAGAGTGGACTTAATGATATTCTATTCATGAACTATTGTGGTTAATAATCGAGAAAATGTGGCATTGATGTGGAAAAAGTGGCCATGGTGGCTGCTGGGTGCGGGGGAAGAGAGGAATGAGAGGAAGAGAAGAGATGTGGAGGCATTCTCGGGACTTGGAGTTGTCCTGGGTGGTGCCCCAGGGACAATTGCCAGATGTTGTATGTCCTCCCATGGCCCACTGGATGGAACGTGGGAAAGTGTGGGCTATGGTGTGGAACACGGGACATGGGGTGCAGCGATGCCCAGAGATGTACTCACCAGATGCAATGGATGTGACATGGTAATGGGGGAGAGTGTTACTGTGGGTGGAGTAGTGGGGTGGGGGTGGTGGGGTCGAATGGGGACCTTGTATTTTTTTAATGTAATATCTTTTTAAAAAATAAATAAATTGAGTAGAATTTGGGGGAAAAAATCAAATGTATCTCTATACATTTTCAAAGGAAAATAAAATTAGGAAATTACCAAAAATATAAAATATTTCAAGTGACTTTAATAAAAAGGTGTAACTAATCTCTACACTGAAAAAATCCAAAATAGACTGAGAAAGTGAAAAATAAAATTCAGAGTACAGAAATAATAAATCTTAAAATATCTGTTCAAATTACTTTTCACAGAATTCATCAAGGAAATTTAATGGGCAAATGGAAAGAATTATTAACAAATATTATGGAAACAAATGGATACATGTAATGATTCAATATCCAGATATATGTATTTTATATTTATCATATATTATATATTTGCCAACATAAATATATATATATATATATCTAGATCATGATCTCAACATTACATATTTTAAAAATTTAAGATATATCATAGAACTAAATGGTAATGTTAGACCTATCAGGCTTTTAGAATAAAACTTGCCATGGTCTTTTCAACATCTTGAAAACAGCGAAGTTTTCTTGGAGAAAAAAAAAGAACACAAAGTAATAACCAGAAAAGGATAATAGCTAAATTATACTTTACCCAACTTAAAATTTCTTCTCAGAAAAATGAATTGGCAAGCCACAGACTAGGATAAAATGTTCACAAAATATACATCCTACTAAGAGCTTGTATACAGAATGCATAAATAATTTTATAACTCAACAATAAAAATATAAAGAACCCAAGAAAGGGTGGGTAAACTGAAATAACACTTCACAAAGGAATATGAATAAATGTCAAATAATAAAAAAAAGGAAAAATTAGGAGCATCATTAGTCATTGAAAAATATATATTAAAACCACAATGAGATACCACTATACACCCATTAGAATGAATAAGATCTAAATGGAAATGGTTAAAATTTAAAAGTCAACTCTTGACAAAGATGTGGAGCAATGAAACTTGTTCACATTGTTTGTGGAAATGTTAAATGATGCAGTCACTTTGGAAAAAAATGGTTTGCAATTTCTTTAAAAGTAAATATGTACTCACCTTATAATCCAGCAATTTCTCTCCAACAGAAATTAAATTAAATGTCCCCAAATTATTGTATAAGCAGTTAATTCATTATAGACAAAGATGAATACATCATCAGGAAAATAGGTAAGAAATCATGGTATATTTATACAATGAGAACAGTAATAAAAAACTGAACTGTTGCAACGTGTAATACTATGGATTGTTCTCAAAAACATTATGTTGAATGAAACAAACCAAACACAAAAGACTGCATAGTGTATGATTCCATTTGGTGAGATTAAAAAACTGACAAAGCTAATTGATAATGATAGTAATTGGAACACAGATGGCATAAGCCATGGTTGAGTATAGACTGGGAAGAGTCATGAGGGAAATTTATGAGTTGATGTAATGTATACCTTGATTTGGCCATCACTTACACTAATGTTTACATTTGCCAAAAGTCATCATGTTTTACAGTTAAGATTTGTGCATTTTCCTATATATAAATTTTACTCCAATAAAATCCAAAACAAGCAATATTTGGTATAAAAGAAATTGAGATTTTAAGAACATAGATTTAGAAAGCTGTGCAGTTGTTTCCAGAGCTAGGCTCCTAGACTATAAATTCTGGTTAATTTCTCTTAATTCAAAAATCTGAGAACTAAGATTAATAATGTTCTTACACTAAAGCCCTGAGAACAATTAAAGTTCTTAAAAGGATGGGAAATAAGGAAGCAGTCTTGTAAAATGTACTCTGACTTAAGCAAATTTTGTTTAGTAGAGGGAAAATGTACTGTGCTAAGTAGTATGGAAGTTCAGGATATTTGCATATTGATTTCATTTAAAACTTGAAAGCCTTTGTCAGAATTTTATATTACCTTTAGAATGTCTCTGGTAATCATTGGAGGAAAGAGATATGTAAATGGCCAGATTTCTTCAATTTTTATGCTTTATAATTCTAGAAAGACTATCTTTCCATTAAGAACTCTGCACTCTGAGACTGATGTTCAAAAATGGTGGAAGAGACAGCTCCAAGTACCCATCCCTTCATAGAAACATCCAAAAATTAAGTAGAAACTGTCAGAAGCAACTCTGTCAGAACTCAGAAAAAGTCAAATTTTTACAGTCCTCGAATGTTGAATCAGTGGAAAGGCAACTTTAATAGTAGCAAAATTGTGTGGTGTTTTTTTTTTGCTCATATCCCACCTTTCCCTGGCTTGGCAATGGTCTTCAATGTGGCAACCTATCTTTCCATTTTGAGACCTTAGTTCCTGGCTCAAGAGAGAACTAAGAAGACCTTATTCTCAAAGAATTTTGTTCTAACCTGTCTGGAGGGTTTACCTGATGCAAACTGTTTGTTTAAATTTGTCTTTGAATTCTCATGAGGCAGAAAATCTGTGGAAATTCTTTGAAAAAAAATTGAAAGACAATCAATAGATATCTGAGACAAAAGATTATGGGCATGGAATAAAACAGAAACCTCAAACCCTGGGAGTAAAACCTGGAGATAGAGATGCTTTGGGAAATTAAGGTATTCAAAAGTGCCTGTATTTACTGGGGTATTTAGAAAACCATGCGCATGCCCAACACAGGACACGTGCTGAGAATATCATAAATATAACCTCTGGCTTAGTTCGAGGCTCATTGCAAGCAGGAAGTAAAGGTTAAGGCAGTGTTGTAAATGATCTGGGTAAGCTTTGAAGGAATGCTGCAGCACAGAAACAGTCTGCAAAGATGAGGAAATATGAGAGTATTTTTTTGCTTTGCTTTGATTTGTATATTACTTTTCTTCTATCTTTCCCCCTCTTTTTTATTTTTATGGTTCCTTGTGTTCAAGGAAGTCTATGTGAAAACACTAGCTGACCATTAAGCTAATGGAACAGAGACTTCAGAGACCACCTGTGACAAAGAATATAGACGAAAAAAGGAATTTTGTAAAGTTGCAATACAAACCAAAAAGCAACAAATATTAACTCTGTGGAAAGGAAGGGTTTAATATCCCGGTTTACCACATTATAATATTCAAAATGTCTAGTTTAAAAAAATTATGAATTATGCAAAGAATCAGGTTCAATTTATCCAAGTAATTAACAGATACTGTTCTAGAGGAAGCACAGATTTTGGACAAACTAGACAAAGTTTTTAAATTAATTAAAATCAAAGAACTATAGAAAATAAGGAAAATGAGGTGGTCAATAAACAGAGTGCTCAATAAACTGAAATCATTAAAATAAACCAGATAGAAATCTCTTGAGTTGAACAATGTCAAAATTTTCTGAAAGAGAATTCAAAACAGCACTGAACAAACAGACAAAAGAATCAGTGAATTTGAAGTTAGTTCAGTTGAATTGATCATCAGAAGAGGAGAAAGAAAAAATGAATGAAGGAAAATGAACAGAAACTAAGAGATACGTGGTACACCATCACATATGGGCAATTCATAAGAATGGAAGGAAGAGGGGCAGAAAGAATATTTGAATAAATAATGGCTACAAAATATCCTAAATTTGATAAAATATACAATTTACATGTTCAAGAAATGCAACCAACATCAAGGAGATAAATGCAGAGATCGCCATTGATGAACACTACAGCCAAATTTTTAAAAGCCAATTGTTCCACTAGAGTTCAGAAAGAAACACAGATATACAGCTCAGTAAAATGACATCAAATTCTCTTTATTAATGAAAAAAAAGAATAAGCAGAAAAATGCTTATTGTGTTCGTATCTCTCAAAACCAGCAGTTGGAATTAGTGAGATAAAAGTGCATGAAAAAAATATTTTTAGGAGTGATGTTTCCATAACTTTTTGGACTACCTTTTTCTGTTCTTTTATTTTTGTAAATTTAAAGTAAAGTTGTTAAAAAACCCACAAACGATTAAAAGCCAAGAACAAGGCAACTACAGAGACCTGAAAGAAGAAAGGTGATATTTTCAATGAAAGAAATAATGAAAATTAATTCTATATCCAGCAAGAGGCAAGGAGAAATTCTCCCTTACAGTTTTCAAATGGAATGTGGTCATGCTGATACCTTTATTTCAGACTAATACCCTCCAAAAGTATGAAAAATTTCTGTTGTTTAAACCGTCTACTTTGTGGTACTCTGTTATGGCAGTGTTAGGAAAGTAAGGAATATTTGCTATCAAGACTAAGGGATACTCCTTCCTTGCCTCTTCTTACTTTTGGTATTTGCTGGCAATCATTTGTGTTCTGTGCCTTGAAGAAGCATCACAGTGGTCTCCGCCTCATCCATCTTCACATAACCTACTTCACTGTGTCTGTCTGTGTCCATATTTTCTCTTCTTATAAGGACATCAGTTTTACCAGATTATGCTCATCCTAATTCAGTTTGACCTCATGTTAACAAGTCACATCTTCAAAGACCTTATTTCTAAATAAGATCAAAATCAAGGGTTATGACCTGAACATGACCTTTTAGAGGGGCACAATTCAACCCATAATAGGTTCTGCGACCACTGATTTTGGAAAAAATAGTCCCTTATCAAATGGTGTTGCAATACTTGGAACAACAGTCTTTACACAAAAGAATGAAGTCTGACCCCTACCTCTCACTTTATACAAAAATTAAGTAAAAATGATCAATGAAATAAATATAAGAATTAAAACATTTGAATTCTTAGAAGAAAATGTAGTGGTAAATCCTAATGACCTTGTATTTGGCAATGGAATCTTAGCTATGACACCAAAAGAAAAAAATAGTAAATTGTACTCTATAAAGATATAAAAAATAGTGCAGGTGCTGCAGGGACAATTACCGGACATTGTATTTCCTCCCATGGCCCACTGGATGAAATGTGGGAGAGTGTGGGCAATGATGTGGTGCTCAGAGATGTGTTCACCAAATGCAATGAATGTCTCATGATGATGGAGGAGATTGTTGCTATGGGGGGAGGAGTGGGGTGAGGGGGGTGAGGGGTATATGGGGACCTCATATTTTCTGAATGTAATAAAAATAAATAAATAAAAAAGAAATTGAAAAAATAATCTACATGATGGAAGAAAATATTTGCAATTCATATATATGATAAGGATCCAATATCCAGATATGTAAGGAACTCTTACAACTCAACAACAAAAAGACAAATAACCCAATTAGAAGAGAACAAAGGACTTGAATAGACATTTCTCCAAGGAATATACCCAAAGGGCCAGGAGGTACATGCAAAGGTGCTCAATATCATTAGCCATTAAGAAAATGCCAATCAAAGCCACAATGAGATACTGCTTCACATCCACAATGATAGTTACAATAATAATAAAATAAAAGTAAATATGATAAAGACTATAGTTAGTAGTAAGAATTTGACAATATTCTTTCATAATTTGTAACAAACAGTGCAATGTGGTGGTGGAGGGTTGACATATGGAATCCCTTTATGACTTTATACATGTTTGCTTTGTAAATCCACAACTTTTACTATACTGTTATTGTTTTTTATGTATAAATTATATAAAATAATAATAATAGAGTGAGTTGGGGGAAAATATTTTTGTTATTCGGAATGTTTTGGGAATTCTTTTTCATCATTAGTTAAAATATTACACAGCAATGCAAGATATTGGTGATAGGGTGAGGTATGAGAGCTCTCTATGACGATACAGATGTTTGTTTTATGTGTTCACAACTATTACTATAAACTCATTGCTTATGTAAGTTTATTTGTGTTTATGTATGACTGATATACTTCAATAATTTTTTCTAATGTAAAAAAAAAGTGAATATAAAAAGCATTAGTGAAGCTGTAGAGAAATTTGAAGCCTTATATATCGCTGGTAGGAATGTAAAACAGTACAACTGTTGAGGAAAACTTTGGTGTTTCCTCAAAAGGTTAAACATAGTATTATCATATGACCCAGAAATTCCATTTCTAGGCATATTCCCAAAAGAATTGAAAATGGTACTTAAAAAATGTATGTAATGCATGATTCTCATTAGCAAAAATATAGAAACAACCCAAATATCCATCAACGGACCAATGAGCAAACAAATTATGATATATACATGTTATACAATATTATTAAGTCATAAAAATGAATGAAAGGAATGAAGTATTGATATGTGCTACAATGTATACAAACTTCAAAAACATTAGCCTAAAGTGAAAGTAGCAGAAAAAAGTCGCGTACTTGTGTGATTCCTTTTCTTTGAATATACAGAATAGGTGAATAAATGGTAACAGAACACAGATTGATGATCACTAGGAGCTGAGGTGAAGAATGATGAGCTACTGTTTAACGGATAGTGGGTTTCCCTTTTGGACTGATGAAAATGTTTTGGAAATAGAAATGGTGGTTCCAAATACCTGTGAATATACTTAATACTATGGAAATTTTCACCTTGAAATGGTTAATCTTTTGTTATGCCAATTTCACATCAATGACACATTTGATTTTTGACAACTTCATTATATAGGAACAGTAAGCTTAATTGGTATCTAATTTTTATTTTATATTTCAATATTCACAATATTTTTTTGGAAATATTTTTATTGTGTCAAATTTCCTAAGAAAATAAATTGTATGCTCCTTGTGGAACTAATTTTAAAATAATTAGAGAGAGAAAGAGAAAAAAAAGTATGTCATGCATGTTATCCTAAAATTAAAATTCAATTTTAGCTTTATGAAATTTAATTTTATGTTTGTTTCTTCATTATGCTGTGTAAAAGGGAAAAATATGCAAAAAGGTGTTCAGGGCTGGGAACACATTCTGCATTTGGAGGAAACTAATGTTTATCTTCTTCCAGACATTTATGTGTAGTCAATAAATCACTTAATCTCCTTTAAATTATTTTGCACAATAGTGCCTAACTAATGTAGGGCCAAGGTTAAACCTTCTATTGACAAGTAGTAAGCCCTCTCATTAAACTTAATCTATTATACTGTAAATGTCACTCCCCCAGGCTCTTCTGCTAATCAATACCATTACTATCTTTCCTTGTCAGATGAGATACAGTTTGCTTATGTGATAGTATTGACTCCACTGCTATTAGAAGATAATAACATTCACATTGAACATTTTGCTATTTCCTTTTAACAAAAACAGATGAATATATTATTTAATTATTTTAAATCAGAAATTCATGACTTGTAAAGATATGAAGGGCTCTATTTTGGCCTTATTAACAAGCATAATAACATTTTTTGAGGAGGGCTCTACTTTCTCTCTCTTTCTTGAGTGTCCTTGTCCAAACATGTACTATAATTTAAAACACAGTCACACTTTCAAAAGTGTCCCTCTATGAATGTAAGCGGTGTGACTCTGGATTTGGTACATGGAGTGGACCAAATTGAAATATGCAGAAAATCTTTATTGTTTGTATTAAGTCCTGCTGGCTTGGTCTAAAAGAAATGCAGACATCTCAAAATATGAAAGGACTTCTAGGCCTCCTGCTTTCACATCAAGAAGTAGTCTGAAAAATATGGTGTATCCAAAAAGGGTATTTTTCTAGTACCTTCTTTAGAAATGGCCAAAGAGAATGAGAGATATAAGAATATATTACAAGTCATGGAAAAAGAAAAAAATAGACCGAAGGGGCAATCCCAGGAAAGAGAAGAAAGGATATTTAATGATTTTCTGTCTTTAGAATAAGGCAAGGTTTCTCAAAAATTGGCTCTATTGATAATTTGGTCTGGATGACATTTTGTTTAGAGAAGTTGTCCTGTGTTTTCCAGCATATTAGCAGCATTCCTGTCATCTATAAACAATAATCTATAGCATATAGTCCCTCAATTTTGACAGCAAAATTACCCCAGACATTGCCAAATATCCTTGGGGAGCAAAATCATCCTGGCTGAGAACTAGTAGAATAGGAATTTACTGTGCAGGAATAAATAACTGTGGCCAAGATAGCAGAATTTAGTACATTCCATTACTGAACCCCAAATTTTCATTTGCCATGGGACTTTTCAATCCTTCTTGCAACAGATGTAATATCTTTGGGCCCAAAAATTTGGCCGTGTTTGGCCAATACAATAAGGCTAAAGGGACCATGGCCAGTTTTGAGGGGACACATTGCAGGGCCTGGAGTAGGGGATCAGAGCCCAAGCTGAGTACAGAGGGGTGGAACTCTTTCATTTATAGTCATCTAATAGATTTCTAGCTTTGACATAGACACATATCCATGATGATGAAATAAGAAATTGAGAAGTGGACTTGGCCCAATGAATAGGCTGTCCGCCTACCACATGGGAGGTCCGGTTCAAACCCCAGGCCTCCTTGACCCGTGTGGAGCTGGCCCATGCGCAGCGCTGATGCGTGCAAGGAGTGCCCTGCCACGCAGGGGTGTCCCCGGCATAGGGGAGCCCCACGCACAAGGAGTGCACCCTGTAAGGATCGCCACTCAGTACGAAAGAAAGTGCAGCCTGCCCAAGAATGGCGCAGCACACACGGCGAGCTGACACAACAAGATGATGCAACAAAATGAGATACATTTTCCTGGTGCCGTTGATAAGGATAGAAGCAGTCACAGAGGAATATGCAGCAAATGGACACAGAGAGCAGACAACTGGGAGGGGGGGCGGAGAGAAATTAAAAAAAAGAAAATGATGTAAAGTATTTTAAATAAATGGATATGAGAAATTTGCCTCTTGTGTTCAGCTTGTGAGCCAGTCACTGCAAGTGTTAAGTGTTTGTATTTGTTTTGAAATAGGAATTGTTACTTTATTTTAGCTGATGGTTTCTTAACATCTGTCAAGATGATAGATACCATGGAAAACAATGGGCTTAAAGAACAAGAAGATATTCCTGGGAGCTGCAGTAAAAAAAAAAGTTATGAGTATACAAGGGCTCCCTGATTTAGTCTATTTCATGACAATTTGCTCCATAAATAGTGACCTTATTCAATAAAGGATATAATGTAACTAATTATAACTGAAGCTGGCTTAAGCACTAGAACAGAGTCCTGGAGATGCCCTAATGGGCCAAGAATTAATCATTCAGTTGATGGATTGTGGAGGCGTCTAAGTAATCCCAGGGATACAGCAAAGGCAGCTGTCTTGAGGCAGAGCAATGGTGTGCATCAACTACTTACCAAATATATGTTTAGATAAGTTTATTATAAGCCCTTTATCTATAAATAAATGATTAAAATTACATTTGCATAATTGTTTATAGATGAACAATTAAATTATTCACAGCTAAAATAGTGGGAATAGTTATGAACCAGGCGCTGCTGTAGATGAATTAATCCTTCTCTTTTATCTTTATTGAATTATCATATTTTTTCGATGCTGCTCTCATATCTATTTGAGGATATATCATATTAATCTCTCCCTGGATATCTAAAATTAATTTTAAATGATCATATTTCATCATTGAGTATCAAAGATATATATTTATAAATCACAAGTTGAAATTTATCTATTATTATTTATGTTCTATTAATTGCATTTGATAAATAGTTATTGTTCAGAATCTCACTAGCATTAAAATTCTGAGTGTCAGCTTCAGAGGTTCTCAATTAGGGGCATTAGAGCCATACTATGCTGCATTTGGAAATAAAGGGAAATATTTGTGATTGTCACAGTGATTGAAAGATGAGTGGAGGTCAGGAATGCTAAACATTTTTCAATACATAGTTTTGTCCACAAAGAAGCATTGTCCAATTCAAATACAAAGAATGTTCTCTTTGAGATCTACTGATCCATTGTTCTTGGAGCTATGCAAAGATTCAGATGAAGGAATGTAGCATGTTGAAAGATGGACTTCAGTGTCAAATGAGTGTATAATGTTTGCAAGTCGTTTGGTGTATTATTAAATTTAAGCATTTAATCCACTAAATTTTATTTATTTTTCAATGAACAAGATTACTTGTATATAATAATTATTTCATAAATTATACATTGTTTTTACTAAGAATTTAAGTATCTGACACAGCAAAGGAAAAATCTGTTATCTATCTACACATCTAGCTAGCCTTCTTTCTTTTCTACATAACTACAACTCTAACTGTAATCAGTACAGTAAGGTAATGGAATATAATTAGACAAATGTAGGAGAGTTGAAAACTCAGGAACAGCTTCCAGTATAAATGATAAAAAGGGAATTTACTATATTGCAATGTTAGTAGTTCCATTCCATTTAGAAATGACTGTTTAATAAATTGTGGTGGTATAAAGCACTAAACATGTAGAAAAAATAAATCTGAATCTGCACATTATATCATAATCACTAATGCATTGTACATGCATTACAGTCTCTGTATCACTAGGGTATCATCAATTCAGGCCTCACAATGTTTGAGAGAGAAATTTTTGCAGGTAACTTTTTTTTCCCAATTTCTCTACTTTGGAGAATTGATATGCTTGCTGCTTCCTAGAACTGATGGGAGAAATTTTTTCTAGCCCTTAGTGACGCCCTACTATTTGGGGTAGCTTGGTTCCATTGAACTAAGCACAAGCAAACAGGTTTTACAGGTTTTTATTCTGCATAAACTCCAGGGTTTTACCAAAAACTTGTATCAGTATCCCTGCTTCCCTTATGAGACTTTAGACTTCATTTCTTCTTGAATACTCTGATACTGAATTCCTTCTTTGTTTTTTTCACTGATGTGTTCTCTCTGTTAGTTACAAGTATGGCATTATATTAATATTAAAATGTGTGTGTGTGTATCTGAAGCAGATAGGCAGTTCCTGCATCACTCAGTCCATATTGATAAAAAGTCAACTATATGCTAATCTGTTTATATATTGTTCCTATAATAGCTATTCATTGGAAATAGGAAAGGGTTGCAATGTGTCTTAAGTGCCAATTTCAGAGTATTCTATTAGTTTTTAGTCATTTATTTGGGTACAAGTAGCAACTGTAAACTGTGCAAGAAAATAAAAGCTTAAAATTGAGAACATTACATCCATTGATTATGAGAATTGCGAAAACGCAATCCTTAGGATACTCTAGGGAAGTGAAAACTCACCTTAGCTCACAGGATATCTGTTTTTTCTGAAAGAAATGGTCGAGAATCACTGCATAGCAATTTATAGTTTATAAGCCCTTTATATAGATATATATATAATATCTTTTGTTCTTCACATTAATCTGTTGACACACACATATAATCACTTTTGTTCTTCACAATAATCTGTTGACATAAGTATTATTCCTTCAAATTCCAACTATAATAGAATGTGGCATAAAAGAAAGAGGCTTATTGTAGACTGTATTGCCAATAAGCAGCAGAGCCATCATTCAGACCCAGGAGGTTTCCTGATACTAAACTTATGATCTTTCCACTATAGCACACTACTTCCCAGATAAATCACACTGCGGGCTTCCCTTCTCTCCCTCCCTTCCTTTCTTTCCTTCTTCCTCTTCTCTTACTTTTCCTTTGGTAGCCCTTAACTTGGGCAATTATCCTTTAGAGGAAGTTAGATGACTTTCTAATAGAAATAGAATAGAGCTGAAGTTTGCTGAACTGGTAGTAAATTAACAGCAAGCTTTAATGCTCCAAGACTTAACTAGGTATTAATGAGTACAAATTGTATCCATTCAATAGAATATACAAAAGGGACCACATTTTCATTCCTCTTCAATCAATATACATAACATAAAAATATTATTGGTCAGTAAGAATGAATTTAGTGTATTTATTTTAGAGTATTTTCCGTTTAATAAGCATCTTTTCAGCATTCTGCTGGCAAGTACATGACTTTTTTTCTCAAATTCTGTTCTTCAAGCAATACATCTTTTAATTCTTAAAAGAGAAAGTGCCTGTTCAAATTTAAAAAAATTGCTGCACATCATTTTGAAAGTATAAAAGGATAGCAAATATTTAAAAGACTAAATAGTGTTCCTTTCTGAAAAAATATCTGATTGTTCTTTTCTGTGGTTGATTAATGACATAAAACATGATTAGGTCTAATGTTGTATTGATGTATCACAGTTTTAGGCAGAGTTAATGGTATAGTTAGCTTGAGCCTGCCTTTCTTTCTTTGCTCATTTTCCAAGCTGCAGTGTGGCATAGCCCTCAGTCAATACAGCAGCTCCCACATACACAAGCATTAAATTGAACAGATGAATGGCAGCATTTTAAAGCAGATCTGATAACCCAGGCATGCTTGTGGGTTTCAAAGAGGCCATATCAGATAAAAAGAATTACCAGACACTTGTGGGTTGACATATTCTTCTAAAAAAGAATGTTGAGAAATTATTTGAGCCATAAAGAATGTTCTCCAGAAGACCAAATACTGCAAAAGAATATTTCTGTTTCTCTATAGCATCACACAGTATTTAGTGTTTATTTCAAAATACTCAAATGGATTCATTCATACAATAGTTTCATGTAATAAGATTTTGGCCTGGTATATTAGTCAGCCAAAGGGGTGCTGATGCAAAATACCAGAAGCCTGTTGACTTTTACAAAAGGTATTTATTTGGGATAGGAGATTACAAACACCAGGCTATAAAGCATAGGCTACTTCCCTCACCAAAGTCTATTTCCACATGTTGGAGCAAGATGGTTGCCAACATCTGCCAGGGTTCAGGCTTCCTGGGTTCCTCTGGGCTCAGCTCCTCTATTTTCTCCACAAGGTCAGTTGTAGACTATGATGCTCTCTAGGCTTTTCCTCTCTTCACAAGTTCAGCTGTAGATGAACAGCTCTGTCTCTCCTCTGGGGTTCCAACTTAAGACTTCAGCATCAAACTCCAACATCTAGTTCCAACATTTAAAGCCCTTGCATCAAAAGCTCCAACTCTGTCCTTTGCCATCCCTTTTATCTTTATCATGCTCCTTGGTGGGTGGGGACTCAACACCCTAATGATGTGACCCAAACAAAGCCCCAGTCATAACTCAATCACACCCAGGTACAGACCAGATCACAAAAATAATCCAATATTTATTTTTGGAATTCATATCCACATCAAACTACTACACCTAATATGTCTAAAAATGACTTAAATCTCCCACATTTGGTCAGCAATTAAAGACTTTAATCCTAAAAAATATATTTTAAAAATATTTTCTCTTGTAGAAGGTACTAAAGGAAAATGCGCTGTTCAAAAAATGAGTTCATAAATCATTTAATTATTCACTATTCAAAGAATGACACAGAATTACCTGAAGGCTGTCTGAATTGTTTGTGTGTATGTGTGTGTGTAGGTGTGTGAAAAAGAGAGAGAGATAAGCTAGAGAGATACAGAGAGAGAGAGATGGATAGATGGAAACAGTGGAGAGTCTTGTATACCTGAAAATAGAAATGCTACTCTAGACTTTGATGATTAGCTGAACATAACATCAACCATCATCTGATTTTGGAAGGGAAGAAATTCTTTAATGACACTGATCTTTTTAATCCAACACTTCATGTTAAAACACTTCAAATTAATATCAAGAACTGAGTTGAACTTTTTCTTTTGAAATTAAAACTTAGCCTAGTGTATATATATACACTATATAGTGTATATATATATATAACCTAAAAGTTACCTCCTGAGGGCATCCTTGTTGCTCAAATGTGGTCTCTCTCTAAGCCAAACTAAGCATATAAATGCATAACTTTTCCCTGCCCCTTCTCAGGATGAGCCTCCCTGGCACTGAGGGCTTATTACCAAGCACCAACTAGCAATGCAACTGGAAAAAGACCTTAACCAAAAGGGGGAAAGGGTAATATGAATGAGTTTGTATTGCTAAGAGATTTCAAAGTGAGTCAGGAGGTCATTCCAAAAGTTATGCTTATTCATGTCTCAGCAGGTTCTCATTGACTGCTACAGCAAATATTGCTTCAAGTAGTAGGACTCCTGAGGGCTCTAGAGACATCCAAACACGATAGGTGGGACTGACAGCTCAGAAGTTTGGTGCCCTGCCAGTGGGCCCTACTTTGGAATTTATGTTCCCAAGTGTGACAGAGTTGGAATCATTTGTGGTTTCCCTACACTCTTCTGTCCCTTCTACTTGAACCTATACTTAGTACTATACTTGATAGGTATATGTCTAAGAAACAAATCCTGGGTGCCAGTAGGGCCCTGAATTACAGCAGAGTTGCAACACCTACTCTTCACTTCATTGGATTCAACCAGGATAACTAAAAAGGAGATGATGTTGGAAAACAACCATCCCAAGAGACAGAGAGGGTCTGTAACTGCAAGTAAGACATTTTCATCCATCTTCCTCATGGTATCTAAGCTCCCTCTCACTTAAAAATAGAGTGGGCATCACCAACCTCAAATCATCAAGATTGGGGAATGAACAATGGACTAAAATAGACTTATTGTTATTCTATTGTGGACTTATTATTATTCTAGCAGTAAAAGAACTTGTATCATTGCTATAAAGGCAGTGGCCACGAAAGGATCTGAGGAAAAGGAGACAGATGAATAAATGTAATATGGGGACATTTTTGGGACATTGGAATTGTCCTGTATGGCACTGCAATGATGGATGCAGGCTATTATATATTTTGTCATGAGTTACAAAATTTTGCGGGACAGATTGTAAACTATAAAGTAAACTATAATCCACAGTGGCAATGCTTCAATTTGTGTTCATCAATAGTAACAAATGTACTACACTACTGAAAAATGTTGCTAGTATGGGAAAATGTGGGAGGGGGAGAGAGTGGGGCATACAGGAATCCCCTGTTTTTAAAGTAGCAGCTATGTAATCTACATTATCTTCTAAAATTTTTTTTAAAAATATATTTTAAAAAAGAACTAAGCTGGGCTGAGAGAGCAGAGCTGAGTAGTCAGATGTTGAGAGTAGTATATGAAGACAATCAAAGGCAAAATGGAAGTAGCAATAAAGCCTTTAATCACTTACAGCTTTGGTATAAGCAAGAGGTTAATCCAGAGTGAAAGCACTGACTCCCCTCTGTTCCCCTGCCCACCAAAGAACAGTACCACCACTAAAGGGGCAGATGAATCAGGACAGACATGGAGGATGTCTCATTGCAGCAGTACACTCAATGAACAAAAGGCTCCTACAGTTTAATGGACCTATGAGAGAGGAGAAGGAGGGGACTAGGAGTGGAGAAATAATGAATATTGAGTTAAGAGGTAGAGTTAAAAGGTAGAGAAAATTGTTATCAAGGTCTCCCCATTCTCTGCCAATAAGATTTCAGCAAAGGTACCTGAGAAAGGTTTTGGCCTAGGAGTGCAGATATGTGTGAGACAACGGGCAACCAGCTAAGGGCTCTGAACCCTTCACTGCAACTTCCCTCAGAGACTGCAAAGCAGTGGCTAGGCACCAATATGTATGGGAAGGACAGATTTTCCAACCAAAGGTTTTGTAAATGCCTATGGTTATGTCTGAAAAATCAGACATAAAATTTTGGTCAGGAGATGAATACCTCAATTAGAAATATATTTTTCATTATTGAAATAAAATATACCTATCAATGAATTTACCACATATGCTCATTACATTAAAACATTATTATGATTCTCTTTTATTAAAAACCTACATTGGAAGATGGCATTGCAATAGGTCAGTAAGTCTCAACTCTCTTATAAAAAAATGGAAGAAGGGCAAAAACTGTCTACTGCTCTTGTAGACCAAGAGAGTGATGTGTGCATCATCCAGGAGGGAGAGAGATGAAGAAGCTGAAGTGAAAATTTTGAGTTACCCCCACAGCTGGGAACAGTGTACATCCAACACCACTGAGTGAATAGTCTTGGTTAAATCCATAGGTGATTATCCAATTGAGAGGGGAATGGACACTTTCATCCCTGGGAAGATGGAGGGTGCAGCCGTGGGCTGAGAGTGGTTTCTTTTCAGTGAGATTGGACAGCAGGGCCCTACACTGAATCATGGCTCTAGCTGGCCCAGAAAAACAAGTCAGTATAGGTTAAGAGTCCCCTCCTTGGAAAGGATTACTGAGGAGTATCATCTGCTGGCAGGCCAGAAAAGTGAGAGAGAACAAAAGCTCTGGAGTCTCTGGGAATCCTGAAGTAACCCTTCTCCATTATTCCCCCCATTGCACCTCTCTAGGAAGCCAGAGGTCACCCTTCTTTATGGTCTCCCTCCATGCAACTCTCTGGGAAGCCAATGTCAGCCCTTCTCTATGGTTCGATTACCATCACCACCACAACCATCACCATCACCACCACCCTTCATGTCCCTATGACCCTTTGGATCTGGTGTGCACACTGTTAGTGTGTCCCTAATCATGTTAAGATAACTTAAACAGGGGAATTTTAAAGACTTCACTTAAGTGGAACCAAAACTGAGAAGAAAAGCTGTGAAACAAAACCACTAGACAAGAGAGAGAGATTGACCATCAGAGTAAATTCACCAACATAGTCAGATGCCTAAACTTCAACAAAACATTACAAGCCATAAGAAGAAACAGGAATATGACCCAGTCAAAGGGACAAACTAAAAATCCTAGTGAGACACAGGAATTAAGACAACTAATCAATGATATTCACACAAATAAATTAATTCAAGAAGTTGAAGAAAAATATGGCTAAAGAGAGAAAAGATATTAAGAAAACACTGGATATGCATAAAGAAGAATTTGAAAGCTTGCAAAGAAAAGTAACTTATCTTACAATAATTAAAGTCATAATGGATGATATTAAACATTCATTAGAGGTATGTAATAGCAGATTTGAAATGGTAGAAGAATAAATAAGTGAAATGGAGAGCATGACATCTGAACTTGAAAAAATGGGAATAAAGACATAGAAATAATGGGAAAAAATAAAAGTTTCTTAGGAAATTGAGTGACAGTGTGTGACACATATACATAATCGTTCTGGACTTCCTGGAAGGAGAAGAAAATGGAAAAGGGGAAGAAAGAATATTGAGGAAATAATTACCCCCAAATTCCCAACCTTTATGGAAAATATACTCTCAATATTCAGGGACAACAAACTCTAAAGAGAATAAATCCAAATAGAATTACTCAGAGACCTCTACCATTCAGAATGTCAAATGCCAGAGATGAGGAGAGTATTCTGAAAGCAGCAAGAGGAAAGCAATTTATTACATACAAGGGACACTCAATATGATTAAGTGCCAATTTCTCATCAGAAACCATTGAAGCAAGAAGGCAGTGGTATGATATATTTAAGATATTGAAAAAGAAAAGACTTGCAAGTCAAGAATTCTTCATCTGGCAAAACAGTTCTTCAAAAATGAGAGTGAGTTTAAAGTCATCACAGATAAGCATAAACTGAAAGAGATTGTCATCAAGAGGCTGGACTTACAAGACATTCTAAAGGGAGTGCTCCAGCCTAAAAATTAAAGATAGGAGAGAGAGGCATGTAGAAGGGCATATAAATAACGTAAATAAAAGGTAAAAAGACCTGCAATAATAAGAAAATGGGAAGCTAAAACATAAAATGGAAAAAGTAAGTTATGCCTTTACAGTAACAACATTGAATGTTAATGCATCAAACTCTGCAATCAAAAGACATAGACTGGAAGTGTATATTAAAAAATGGGCTATCTATATGCTGTCTACAAGAGACTCACCTTAGATGCATGGACACAAATAGGCTGTAACTGAAAGAATGGAAAAACTATTCCATGCAAATAGTAACTAAAAAAAAGCTATAAGATCTATAATAATATAGAACATAATAGATTTTAAAAGCAAACTGTTGTAAGAGGCAAAGAAGGTCACTATTATTAAGAAAATGGACAATTCACCAAGATGAAATAACAATAATAAATATTTATGTACATAACCTGGGTGCCTCAAAATATATGAGACAAACACTGACAAAAAAAAATTAAAATAGACATCTCTACAATAATATTTGGACACTTCAATACACCACTCTTACCATTGGATAGAACATCAGAACAGAAGATAAATAAGGAAACATAAAGCTTAAATAATATGATAAGTAAGCTGTACCTAACAGACATATATACAACTTTGCACCCCAGAACAGCAGGATATACATTCTTCTCAAGTGCTCTTAGATCTTTCTCCAGGAAAGACCATATATTGTGTCACAAAACAGGTTTCAGTAAAATTAGAAAGATTTAATTATATAAAACATCTCCTGGGGGAAACTGGAAATCAATAACACATGGAAAAGGGAAAATTCACAAATATAGAGATTAAATAACACACTCAAACAATCAGTGAGCCAAATAAGAAATTGCGAGAGAAATCAGTAAATATCTCAAGACAAATGAAAATGAGAATACAACATATCAAAACAGATAGGATTCAATGAAAGCAGTGATGAGAAGGAAATTTATAGCCCTCAATGCTTACATGAAAAAAGAAAAAAAAAGCTAAAATAGAAGACCTAACTGCAAACCTGGGTTACTAGAAAAATAAGAGTGAACTACTCTACAAGCAAAGAGAAGGAAAGAAGTAACAAACATTAGAACAGAAATAAATGAAATTGAGATGAAATTAAGAACAATGAGAGAGAGAGAATTAACACAACCAAAAGTAGATTTATTGAGAAGATCGACTGACAAAGAGAAAAAGTAAGAAGATTCAAATAAATAAAATCAGAAATGGAAAGGAGAGACATTACTATTGACCACACAGAAATGAGAGTGATCATAAAAGTATACTATGAACAACCATATGCCAACTACTAGGCAAGTTAGACAAAATAGACAAATCCCTAGAAAGACTCTAACAATCTACATTGACCCTAGAAGAAATAGAACACCTCAACAAACCAATCACAAGTAAAGAGATTGAAACAGTCAAAAAAAAAAAAAAAAACAAACCAAAAAACTCCCAAAGATGAAAAGTTCAGGACCAGATGGCTTCATGGGTGAATTCTACCAATCATTCAAAGAAGATTTAATACTCATCTTGCCAAATCTTCCAAAAAACATTGAATAGGAGGGAATGCTAACAAACTCATTCTAAGAAGTCAAAATCACCCTAATATCAAACCTATATAAAGATAATATGAAAAAAGAAAATTACAGGTCAATTTCTCTGAGGAATATAGATGCAAAAGTCCTCAACAAATTACTTACTAATTGAATCCAAAAGCACATTAGAAGAATTATGCATCATGATCAAGTGGGTTTTATCCCAGGTATGCAAGTGTGGTTCCAACAAAGGAAAAACACTTAATGTTATAAAGTTCATTAATAGATCAAAGGAAAAATACACAATCAATTTGAATGATGAAGAAAAGGCATTTGACAAAATACCACATCCTTTCTTGGTTAAAAACAATCCAAAAGATAGGAATGTAAGGGAACTTTCTCAACATGATAAAATGCATATATGAAAAATCCAAAGGTAACATTGCATTCAATAGTGAAAGACTGAAAGCTTTCCCACTGTGATTAGGAAAAAGAAAAGGATACTCACTCTCACCCCTCTTATTCAATATTGTGGTAGAGGTTCTAGCTAGAACAATAAGGCAAGAAAAAGAAACAAAATCACCCAAATAGGAAAGAAATAAGTAAATTTTTTTGCTATTTACTGATATGACCCTATACCTAGAAATTCCTGAAAAATCCACAACAAAGCTAATAGAAGTAATAACCAAGTTCAGCAAAGTGACATGATGTAAGAGTAATATGCAAAAAAATCAGTAGCATTTGTATACATTACTAATGAGCAAGCTGAAGAGGAAATTAGGGAAAAAATTCCATTTAAAATAGCTACTAAAGGAATCAAATATTTAGGCATAAACCTAATATAGGAACACACATGGCCTGTACTCAGAAAACTACAAAATATTGCTAAAAGAAACCAAAGAATACTTGCATAAATGGAAGGATATTTCATATCTATGGACTGGTAGACTAAACATTATTAAGATGTCAATTCTACCCAAATTGATTTACTGATTCAATGCAAGCCTGATAAAAAACTCCAACAGTCTTTTTTGCAGAAATCAAAAAGCCAGTTATCAAATTTATTTGGAAGGGTAAAGGGGCCCCAAATAGCCAAAAATATCTTACAAAAGAGGAAGTTAGAGATTTCTCACTTTCTGACTTTAAAGCATATTACTCAGCTATAGTGGTAAAAAACAAAACAAAACAAAAAAACCCAACTTGGTACTGGCACTAAAAATAGGCATATTGACCAATGTAATTGAATTGAAAGTTTAAAAATAGACTCACATCTATGGTTAATGATTTTTCACAAGATTGTCAAAATATCCAGCTGTGTCAGAAAAGTCTATTTAAAAAAATGGCACTGGAAGAACTGACTATCCATAGCCAAAAGAAAGAGCCCTATCTCACACCTTATACAAAAATCAAATAAAAATGCATCAAAGACATAAATATAAGAACTACTACTATAAAATTCCTAGGAGAAAACAGGGAGGCAACAGTTTCTTACACTTTACACTGAAAGCCCTAGCAAGAAAAGAAAAAAGATATGAATATGACCCCATCAAAATAAACCAAAATTTTTTCTCAAAGGACTTTATCACGAGTTTCTCAGCATTTCAAGTTGTTGTTGGTGGGGTGACGTATGATGTATGATGTTATGCATGTTTATTTTGTAAATTCATAACTTTTCCTATATACTTATTGTTTATGTATGTTCATGTATGAGTAATATACTTCAGTAAAATTTTAAGAAAAGACAACATACCTGATGGGAAAAAATATTTGGAAACTATATATTGTATAAAATATTAATATCCAATACAAATAAAGAAATCCTTCAACTTCAAAACAAAAAGATAAAGACCCAATTTAAAAACAGGCAAAAGACTTAAATAGACATTATTTCCAAAGAGGAAATACAAATGGCCAAAAGCACATAAAATGATATTCAATATCACTAGCTAATAGGAAAATGCTAATCAAAACTACGAGTTATCATTTCACAACTTAGAGAATGGATGTTATTATAAAAACAAAAACTACAAGTGTTGGAGAGGATGTGTATTAAAAGGAACATTCCTTCACTGTTGGTGGGAGTATTGAATGATGCTGACTCTCTGGAAGACAATTTGGTGGCTTCTCAGGAAGCTACATATAGATCTGTCCTATGACACAGAAATCCCACTACTAGGAAAATACTCAGAAGAACTGAAAGCAGGGATGTGAACTGATATTTGATCACTGATGTTCATAGCAACATCATTCACAATTACCAAAAGAAGGAAACAACAAAAGTGTCCATCAATCAATGAATGGATAAACAAAATACAGTATATACATATGATGGTATACTATTCAGCTGGAGGAAGAAATGAAGTTGAGATGCAACTCTCATGGGTGAACCTTGAGAACACTATGTTGTGGGAAATAAGCCAGACACAAAAGTACAAATACTGTATGGTCTCCTTAATATGAAATAAATACAATGACTAAACTCATGGAGTTAAACTCTAGAGTATAGATTACTAGGAGATGACTTAATGTATGTAAAAATTTTAATAAGGTTGATTGTAAATGTATGGACATGGATAGAGTTGATGCTAACACATTATATCAAGTATAACACTGCTGATGTTATAGACGTGATTGTGGCTGAAACGGTTAGTCTTGGAATATAATTGTCAATTGAAAGGAATCCAGAGGCAAATCTAGGGGTTATATAACATAGTGGTGGATGAGGACTGTAAATAGAACAAATAGAAGAATGTTCCAAGAATAGAACAGATGTATGTCTTTATTACAAGACGTTAAGAATATGGTGGTACATGTGAAAATACAGCTACTGTAACTTACGGACTATTGTTAGAAGTATTGTAATATATTTGCAGTAATGGCAAAGAAGGTGCTATAGCAATGCTAAGGGTAAAAAAATAGGGGCATAATGGGGTATAATACCTTTCCTTTTTGAGTAATGAAAATGATCTAAAATTGACTGAGGTGATGGCAGTACAGTGCTGTGATAAAACTGAGAACAACTGAGTGCACACTTTGGATGGATTGTATAAGGCATGACGGCATATAATACAGCAAACCCTGTGGTAGATGACGGAATGTGATTTACGGTACAAATATGAGAACATTCTCTCATGAAATATAACAAATATATAATATTCCCACAATATAGGGTGGATTGGGGGAAAAATATACCAAATGTAAGCTCTGGACTATAGTTAGCAGTTACATTTTCATATTTTTCCATCATTTGTAACAAGTGTTCCACAACAATGCAAGGTGTTTGTTGGTGCGGTGATGTATGGGAATCCTATATGTTATGCAAGATTATTTTGTAAACTCGTAATTTTTCTAATAATTTTTTTTTACAAAACTACATTGTATCTAAGGAACTAAAGGAATGAACCTTAAAAGTGAGGGAAGCGAGGAAGGAATGAGCCTAAACATCACACCATCACAGTAAGAACAGAGGTGTTTTCAACAACAGTTGATCAATAAAAGTAAGTTTAATGAATAAATGGTTATTATAAAAGTTATTATGTGAAAGGTATAGTAATAATAAAGAAAATGTTCTTATTCAAGTACTTTTTTAAAATTCTTCCTTTCATCCATGTAATAATATGAGATTGTTTTCCCAATGTTACATTTCAATCCATCCAGTTCCCCTAACATTCTCTGCATCTCTTCCTCCCTTTCTTTCTTGTATCTTTGCTCCTTCTACTCAAATTTGTTTAACTTTCCATTACAGTATCTAATTACCCCATTCTCTCACACACAAATAAAACCTCAGGGATTTAATACAAAGATGATTCTGTAACCCAATTTTCAGCTCAAGAATAACACACAAAATAGGTATGCCGTTAGTGGGCCTTACCTTGGAAAATATGATAACCCATCTTCCCCAATACAGGAGTTAGACTCCTTTATAGTTTTCCTCTGCATGGTTCTTCTATCCCATTTATTTTAGCCTATAATTAACACTATACTAGTTAAACATATGCCCCAGAGATTTACATCTTCTGGCTGTTCATATGCTGGGTAAGCCCTGAATCTTAGCAGAGTTGCAGCCAATACATACTCACCAGTTCATCAGACTCACCCGGACAACTTACAAAAGGATGATGATGGGCTAACCCCCAACTCAATAAGCAGAGAGTGTCTTCAACTGAAAGCAAGATATTTCCATCCATCTGCCCCATGAAATCTAAGCCCCCTCGTAATGTGAATCAGAGTTGGGCATCACCATCCCCAAATCCTCAAGATAGAGGAACGAACAAATATACGATGCAAATGCAACTATGAAGTCAAGTAGACTTATTATTATTCTAGCAATGGAAAAACTTTAGTATTGATATAAAGACAGTGGTTACCAGAGGTTCTGAGGGGACTGAGAGGGAACAATAAGTGTTTCCTATGAGGCATTTTTGAGATATTGGAATCATTCAGTTTGATATTACAATGATGGATGCCAACCATTATAAATTTTGTCAAAACCTATAAAATTGTGCTGTGCAAAGTGTATCACATAATGTAAACTATAGACCATGGTAAATAGCAATAATTCAATATGTGTTCATCAGTTGTAACAAATGTACCACACTAATGAAAGATGCTTCATTGGGGAAAATGTGGAAGGCAGTGGTGGGGTATTTGGAGTCCCCTATATTTTCAATTTAACATGTATTTAATCTAAAGCTCCTTTAAAAATAAAAGTTAATTTTTTAAGTTGCCAACCTTGTTTGCTGATTCAAGGATGGTTTAATTATTTGGAATTTATTTTTATCTTATTATATCATTCATGTTTGTTATTATATCTTCTGATCTGAATTATTTGCTTATTTAATATGTTGCACATTGGGTTTAATTTCTGGGCTGTACTTTCTTATTGTAAGAGTTCTGTGTTTCCCTCACAGCCATGAGTAAGTGGTTTCAATTCTTACTTCCCCTGAAGTTAACTAGGGTACCAATTCCTAAACTTCTTGTTAAAAATTCATAATTTGATATCATGATTTTGTTTAAAAATGAAAGATCATAATTTATTTGCCATAAAATATGAGCAATGTATTCAGGAAATATTAATTGAAATTGTTACCTGATAAGAATATATGAAGCAAGTGTTAAGACATACTTCTGTTCAAAAATTTTGGTTATTTACTATGCTTAAAAAACAAAGAAGAATTGAATGGGAAGAAATAAAAGGTTGTGCATAATGATAGTAGAATAAATATGAAGCTAACTAAGGTTATTATTTTTTATAGTTTATCTTATCCTCTTTGAATGATTATTCAAAATCTGGCTTAACAATCAGCTGATATGCAAACTATTGTTTTGATGATTATCATCGGAAGAAAACTAAGAGAGAAGGAAAGGTCCAGAGAAAAATATTGATAAAAACATTGGGTACATAAAAAAATCACTCTGGTTGTATTGATTTAATTCATTTTTCTATGCTTGACCGAGAACAATCAATAATCAAAATCATCCATTTATTATTTTGACATTGCCGTTTGGAAGGTAATTAACAATACTAATTTATGTAATTTACTTAGCCCACCAGGAAGTTTCATAACTCACATATGCTGTTGAACATCTGTGTATTTTAACTTTACAGCTATGGATGCATTTTATTTACATTTTAGGCATGGGTACTATTATTAGTAAAATATTTTAAGGTACTACAAAACAGATATGAGTTTCTTTTTGAGTTTTTTTATTTGAAGAAGCTTAAAAAGTATTTTCATATTTTAAGTGAAGTTAATGAGTTTTTCTTCTTCTAAGATAACATATGTAAGGCTATATCTTGCAAGCAATGGAGCCATAGAATTTAATGGAGATTAGGTTGAAGAAAAATCTTTGGAAGGTCTAGAGCAATATTATCCATTAGCAATACAGTACAATCAAGTTAAGTAAGTTTATATTGTCTAGAAGCAACATTAAGGCATAGTAAGAAATGGGTAAAATTAATTTTATATTTTTATAACCCAATATATTAATATTATTATATATAAACCTGTAATCAATATAAAATATAAATTAGACAGTTTACATTTTTTGAACAGTCTTTGAAATTGATGTGATTTCACACTTACATTACATCTCAATTCATAGCAGCCATAATTCAAGTGCTCAACTGCCACACGTAGGAGGCTCTTGATCACCATACTGTACAGCATGGGGCTGGGCCAGCTGACTCTCCAGGAACAACTCCTAGAACAACTCAGATCTGGTTCACCAAGAAAAAAATTTACCTTTGTCAAAATCAGGAAGCTAGGCTAGCAGGAATCTTCTTTGCCAATTTGATTTGAGAATAACACAACTTTAAACACAATCCAGATATCAGGGGAAAACCAGTTAACCTGGTGGCTGTGGCATGCACTCCTTTAGTGGCAATCCAGAGGCTAAAAACTACTGCCAGATCTGTTAGATTTACCATGTTAATACTGCTTCCACCTCCTGTTTCCCAGATGGTCAGTTCCAAATTGTAATTCTCTTCTTGCACTGATTAGTCAATGGTTGATCATAAATTCCATCCAGAACTTTATTTGAAAATACTTATGAAAATGTACTATTTGCCTAGTTGTCCATGCACACACATAAGAATTTTATTAATATGGAATAAAGGGAGAATGGAAGGGAGAGCAAGAGTTAATCTCTGCTTCCAGTTCACCCCTCTAACAACTCAAATATTCATGCACACCCACCCTTCCTGATATACACTTACATCCTTTCCTAAGGTAGGCAACCCAAATGCCCATCTGCTATTGCATTCCACTTACCATCCAGGAGCTCAGTCATGTCTGAATACAGCTTTTCCTAATTTGGTGGCCTAAAAAATAATAAACACATTTTATATGTTCTATTTCCCAATATAAACACTCTACACAATATTGGAGTAGAGAAAAAAGTATTAGTAATAAAATATCTTTTAGAACCCTCAAATTCAGAAAATGTGAAATGCACACGAGTCATTATAAATTATTACTTATAAACATTATCAAATCCTGATGGGCAGGATGGGAAATAAGTCCCTTGCTTGGGCCATCTGGCTGCCTTGAATTTGCTCTTTGAAATAGAGTGCCTTTGTTCATTGTCCTCTGTGGTTTTGGCTTTACCATTGAGTCCTTCTTCCAGGTCAATTATCTTCCATAGTTTCATCTGAAGTAAGTAATGAAGTGAGTGGCTTTTGAAGTATTGAACAGTATTGGGAATTGAAGAATTATTTTATGATTTCTTTGACATCCAGCTACTGAATTTTGTCAGTTCCAGTTTTAATGATTACTGTTTATCATCTTGTTTAAATATTCTTTCAAAACGTGAAGATCAATATTTACTTACTAATATCTATATTCTACCCAATAAGGTGACCAACTACCCTCCTCGCTCCTACCCCCACCCCAGAGTTTCCCCGTGGCACACCTAGTTTTAAAACAAAGTCTCCTGGAAGCCCCTCAGCAAAATGGAATACTTGGTCACCTTACTGCCCATGCCCCTTTCTTTGTTGACGCCATCTGAAATCATGAATGTTTTAGTGTGTTGGCTGCCAATACAAAAATACTATAAGTGGGTTTGCTTTTATAGTGGGAATTTATTAGGCTAAACCTTACAGTTCTGAGGCTGAGAAAATTTCCAAATCAAGGCATCTCACTAAAGTTCTGCTGTTTTACTGATCCTGGAGTCCTGACACGTGGCAAGGAAAAATGGTGGCCAATCTATGCCTTCTCTTCCACGCTCAATTTCTCCCGAAGTTCGGGTGTGGGTAATCAGACATATGGCTCTTATTTCCCAGGGTTTCCTCCTTTCAGCTTCAGGTTGCTCTGTTGATTTCAATCTCTGGCTCTCTTTAAGCCTCTTGGGGTTTCTCTGTCTTTCTGTGGCTGTAGGTCATCCTGGAGTCCTCACTCACATGGTAGGATAAAAATGGCTTTATCTGTGGCTTTTTTTTTCTGAATGTTGCTCCCATTTATAAAAGACTCTTGCAAGAGGGCCAAAACAGATTTTTTTTTTAAGGTATAAGGGACATTAGTTTACTAACCTCCAACATCTGGGTCCTCAGTGTAGGATACCTGATTAAGCTATGCCACGTGCTTAATTTATAATATTCTATATCTAGCAGATGTAGGGTGCCTTAGTCTACTAGCCTATTATAACAAATTACCACAAAGTGGATACCTTAAAACAACAAAAAGGTATTATCTCATAGAATGGGGGGTTGAAGTCTGAAATCAAGGTGTTGGCAGAACCATTCCCCTTCTAATGTGTGTTGGATACTTCTGAAGGGGGTTTGCTTCTAGCTTCTGGTGGTTTGTCAGCAAGTTGGGGGTTCCTTGGCTTGCAGTGTAGCTTGCCAATCTGCTTTGGTCTTCATATAGCCATCTTCTTTAGTGTTTCTATGTGTCTTCTTCCCTTCCTGTAAGGACAGCAGTCATATTGGATTGGGAGCCCATCTTATTCTAGTATGAACTCATCTTAATTTAATTAATTCAGTGGAAAGGACCCTATTTTGAAATAAAATCATATGGGGAGGTATTGAGGGTTGGGGCTTCAACTTATCCTTTGGGATACCCAATTGAACTTATTCATTTCCAGGTAGTACAGACATGGCTTACAAAGAAAAGTGATGGGCATACTACATTTACATGATTTTATTTAGTGATTTGTTTGCTCAAGTGGAAAGTTTTTACTCTTCTGGTTGATAGTATAAAAGCTGTTATCCTAGGGATACTGGAAAGTCAATCTGTGGCTAAATACTTTTCCAACTTTGAAGTTTGAAGTACTCAAAAATAAGCAGTGTAAATCTGAAGATTTAGGTGATGAAAATTTTAATCTGTAATGATTATAGTTCCCCAAAACTGTGACTGATATGTTAAAGGAAGCTGATAATTATGCAGTTTTCCCTCTCCATTTAGTCTTCTTATGATACAAAATAAGTAAAATATGTGCCCTCCAAATTGCTCATATAAGAACAATCATTTTACCAATTTATATGATTCTAGATCTTACCAATCAGAATGTAGCAAGTATTCATCTCTGTCACAAAACCATGTGTGCCTCCCCTTCCCACTGCCCCCAACAAAGGGCACCTGGGGAAACTGTTTTATTCTAGAGAAAACTTCATTTACCAAAGAGATCACAGTCTAACCATACGGTAAAAGACATACTGAAAAAATAAGTTTTCTTTATAGATATACTTCATGAAAAGTATAACTGGATAATGTTTGAGATAGTCATGTATCTTTTTATAGGGCTTCATGTATGCTGCACAGATGCCACCTCAGGCTGGGGTAAGGAGTGAGAAGCCTATAGGTTTTGATTCTATAAGAGTAGTCCTGCTCCCTGAAAGCTCCCAGGAAAGATGACGTGGACTCTGAGAAAGATAGGTTTATGCTGTCATTGGAAGAAGAGTCATAGGCAGAATCAAAAGATTTCTAGGTTCCAAGCATGGCCCAGGAGCAGACTTGGAAGGATTGAAAATATGCAAGTGATGATCAGTTATCAAATGAAATATGATGACAGATGAGAGGGCTACCACTTCAGATGCTGTAGAACTTTTTAAACTAGATTGTAATATATGTCTATATTATCCTGATGGCTGGGGGAGGAAGAACCTCAAATTTTCTGAGTCCAGCAGGGTAGGACATCTGAGTTGAAATTTATATGTTTTTAGAAATGATTTTGAGGCCTGGGAGCCACAGAGGTGGGGATTCCACTACAAGACAGATGTGTCATGTAACTTCTTTTCCTCAGTATTGCATAGTATTTTCTTCTGAATGCTGGACCTTGCTTTGCAGCTCTGGAAAGACCAATCCATTCTAGCTCAGCATGAAATGGTTCTGGAGTCTCTGTGTAAACAAAGCCCAGGGCAAGGTGAGCGTTTTAAAAGAGGCTGCAATCATTTTGAATTATTTTAATACTTGTTTCCAAGGCAATTCAGTGCAACGAAACACATTAAAACATGCTTTACACAAACTGTGTGTACAACTCCCAATTTCTAGACACTTGTGCCTGAATATTCAGAATGTCAACAGAATTCGGTATATGGCATGGCTGCCAACCTCATTTCTTACATGGTTCTTACATAGTTAGCACATCAGGGGATTCAAAGGGGAGACAGATTAGAAAAGAGCTAAAATAAGGGGGAAACACTATCTTCTGCATGCATCCAAGTGTTGTTTCAAAATTAATCAAAATTGAGATACTTGTTCTGAATTGGTCTGTGTTTACAGATTCATAATTACATATTTTACTTGTCAAATGTGCATGAAGTTGAGTGGCTTTAATACAAATGTACTTTAGAAACTGACAGGTTAGATTTTATTAATAGTTATCAGTTCTCAGTCATTTTCCTTTTAATTCAAGGTATTATTTAATTTATCTGATATTTAAGGAATAATACTCCCTGATATGATACTTTATAAATATAGTATATATTACATATCACATATTGTATACTATATCATATTTAGATTGGCTTATATATATCATGTATAATATACTATATTGCATATTTTATAATACATACTATGTGCTATATACTAATACTGTATACTATATATCATATAATATATATTATAGTTTATATAATATATATTTATATTTATACAGATAATGTACAGTACTCTAATATTGCATGAATCCTGCTATCCTGCTAATGGTATAATATATAACAATTGCACATTTATGAGCTCACAAATAGGAAAACAGTTTATAATTTCTATTATCAAATCAAAACTTCTCTTTGATAAATAAGATTTTAAGAAATAGACATGGAAGAAAATTTGGCTACTAATAATATAAACCTACAATTCTTCTGAGTGTTAAAGGTTAATTATGAACTTGATCAAATGTATTCTTTCTTTAATCTTAATAGTTTTACCTTTAAATTCTTACTGAGATATAACTTGTTTTTCATTTGGGATGTTTTTTGTTTCTTCATTATATGAGGCAAATTGCTCAACATTAGAAATGATTTATAAAACTATTTGCCTTTATCTCAACATTATTATAGTGTAGGCACAATTTTGTTTCTTTTATCCAATTCTTTGTTAATACTTTGCCATATCTAAAGTTTGTTCTTTATAATCATTTAAAATATTAATTTAAACCTATGTATCCCTATAGTTTTCTATGTCCTTTTCCATGATGCTATTTTCATATGCAGTTTATTATATTAAATCCAATTAAATAATTTATTAATTTCAGTTATTTTGACCATTTTCATATGGCAACAATTAATGAAAAAACTCAATATCCTAATTATTATTCAATGTCAATTCAAATTAAAATGGCAACGTAACAGACTGTAGCCCCCAAAGATACCCAAGTTCTAATCAAGAAACCAGTGAATGCTAATTTATATTGCAAAAAATTCTTAAATTAGAATCTTGAAATGGGGAGATTATCTTAAATTATCCAGGTGGGCCCAAGTACATGCATTCTTCTATGAGGTTGTCTGAGGGAAATTTTACCTCACTCAAGAGGGGGAGGCAATGTGGTCACAGAAGCAGGTATTGGAGTTGCTGCAGCCACAAGCCAAGCCATGCATTTTATAGTTATTTTCATTTGTTGACAGTAAAACAATTTTCTGATATATGGCTTCGTTTAAACCAAAATACACTGTGATATTTTTCTTCAGCAAAGGCAACTTCTTTTTCTCTATAACATGGTCTTATCTTGCAAAGAAAAATCATTAAAATGAAAATATATAAGCAGAACGGCTCCCTAATATTTATACTAATGAAAGATCAATATTTTAAAATATTCATTGTTAATTTTATTTTCAAATTCTATTAATTGTTTTGTTTCTGAAATAAATCATAATTTTATGGACTATAAAAGAAATTATAAAATGTATTTTTTACTTCCAGGAATGATATGATATGTTAACAGGATATATACATTTATATAATAATGATGGGCTTGAAAATATAGGATGCCATAAGAAGTTCACTGGATTTTTATCCAGAGATAGACTTGAAAACAAGTTTAGCATTGATTAACTGAAAGTCCATGAGAAAATATTTTAAATTTCTTCAAACATTGTTTGGGCATCTGGAAAATGAGAATAGTTATATTTGCCAAACATTTTGGCTTCCTAAAAGATTAAACAAAACATAGCTGTGGAATTTCCATGAAAGCACTTCTACAATGTAAAACACACTAGGTATGTCTGGATATTAATTAAATTAGACAAATTCAATTTCACATTTGTTATTGTAATCTTGATGTTTGGAAGGCCAAGGGGATGACATTAATAAATAAATAAAAAGCAATCAAAATGTGAAAGCTAACAAAGCATACGAGCATACAAATAAATGATGAGTCTTATATAAAGCAAAATGACAGCTCAAATTTATATATTTATTCTCCTTGAAATGCATTTTTTTATCTTCCAGTTAGGCTATTAAAATGACTATTTTTAATTACTAGCATTAATAAGAAAATCTAGAAAGCGTATAAGATATATATGAAAAAACTAATATTGCTCTCTATACTACTAAAGTTCTGGAAATGCAAATGATGAAATATGCACTTTCTGATAAGAATGGAACAATAATACACTTAGGAATAAATGAAATTAACAAGGCATAAGGTCTAAATATGGAACTATAACATATCACTAAAAAGCACAATGGAAGACTGGTAGAAAGATAAACTATCATTTGTAGGCAGATGTATTGTTATAAAAGTACCTATTCTCTAAAAATTAAGATACATTATATGAAATTCTAATTGATATCTAGTTGTATGAGAGGAAGTTTTAACATCATAATCTTAAAGTAATTTTAGAATAGTGTAGAAATGTATTGAAAAGTAAAATAACAGTAATAAATTCTATAACATAAGTAATATATTCTAATGTTGTGATAACCAAACCAGGGTTGTATTGACAGATTTAGGTGGCTAAATCAGTACAAATAAGCCAGAGAATTAGGAAATAGATCTATGCATACATGTAAATTTAATATATGAAATGCGGGCATTTCAATTCATGGGAAAGGTTAGTTTTATAAATTTTTCAGGCATATCTAGGTATTCATCTGGAGTAAAATAGAATGTTGCAACTGAAACACAAATATACTTTATATGACTTAAAGTCTCAATCACAAAGTAACAAACAAAGCAAACAAACCATTATTAGAAGTTCTAAAACTCTATATGTAAAATGTAGGCATGAGTGAAAGCTTTTAAACCATGTTTAGGAAAATACAAACATTTGTATTATTAAAACTTTAAAAAATCAGAGCAGAGAAAAGTAAAGTGCATAGAAGTAAAAATATGATATATTTGAAAGACTGTATTAAAATTAGAGATTAAATATTAACCTCCATAACAAATAATGAGTGCTTACAAATTGCTAGAGGAAAAATCAACCTAATTTAAAAATTAGAGGAACAGATTATACAAATTGGCATCTAGATGAATAATTCTAAATTACCTGTGAATGTTAGAAAATATTCTTACAGTGGCTGTTTTTAAGTAGGAAACTAGCCCTATTCCCCCAGGCCCCGCCCCCCCCAAAATAACAAAACAATATAAATAAACAACAATGTGGTACTGCTTCAACTATAAAACTGAAAAAAAGTTAGACGAAAAAATCTTATGGTCACATTAGGTAGCAAAAACAAGATTCTCTTTCACTACTGGTTAAAATGTGAATGGTCCAAACTTTCGAAAGAATTTATTTAAGAACATATATTAAAATTTGTAATGCACATATACTTTTTATTTACTAAGTTTAATCTTATGCTTCTATCCCTTAGAACTAAACTCACTTTTATGTGTAAGGATATGTAATGCTGCATTTTCTATAATGAAGAAAAGAAGGAAAAATGCAATAGAACTCTCAATTTGAAATGGATATAAAGTAGACTTCAAGATTCCTAGATGTCATTCATTTTGAATCTCATTTTAGCACAAACAATTGGTTTGGAAGAAACAACTGTTTTTAAAATCATTCTATTCATTATTACACTTAAAACCTGTTAGAGTATTAAAGTGTGAGAAAACAAAACAATTATAGCAAAATATTTGTACAATATGAATATTATGTTTGTTGAATATTTTGCAACTATAAGGTATTCAATAGGACGACATAATAATTGTAAGTATAATTACATGGTTTGAGAATACCTGGGTAATACATGTTTTAATCAATTTATTTCATAAGTCTCTACAGGTAGATTTCTATGTCCCTGCTTTTGCCTTGTGGTTGTTAATAACAATAAAAGTGACTTCATTTAAAATTGCATAGTATTTCATAGATTTGGAAAGTGTCCTGTTACATATGCATGTAACATTTAACAGATAAACATGGGAAAGTATTTGAGTGGTACTTGTTTACACAGTGGAAATTTCTGTGTTTGTAAAGATTAATTTCTCAGCAGAGAGTCTTTAGGGCAGGGATCTTCCTGAACTAATCTACTCCTTTGTAAAAGTAGGTGATTCATCCATAGGTATATTTTTAGTTCAGCTTGTGTGCATATGCCAATGAATAGCTGAAATCATCAATAACTACGGAAAGTACCCTAGGGAAATGTTAAACATGTTCACTTGAAGGCATAAATAATAATAGCAAATCAAGTAACAAGTGACCTCTTCTTCACTCAAAAAGTGACTTGTATGTAGCTTATGAGGAAGTAAGTTATTGTTTTGCATGCAATTTTCTCATCCAGCCATTTTCACATTTTAGGTTTCTAAGCACTAAAGCTCAAAAAAGGTTATATTATTTGGGTCTATAGGAAATGATATAAGTAAAAAAGGTAAAAGATTTAAAAAATATTTTTCTTGTGACCTGAGCAAAATATGATCATTACAGAATATTTAGAAAATGTTGCTTACCTAGGAAGAAACTTATGATCTTCTGTGTCCCTATTCCCTCAAGCAAAAGTGACCACCAGAATGATTTATGTCAAATATTGTGCAGTTATCCAGTTATTTCAACCTTTTTTTCTATTTCAAAATCTTTCCAATGTATATAGAAAGTATATATATATGCAATACATATATATGTATAAAAAACATATGTTTTAATTTTAAAATGCTTGTGATTTTATTTTGTATACATAGTAGAAGAAATGGAATGACAGTCTAGCTGATTAACAGTAATGACACACAAAATGCCCCTTCTTTAGTTTACTAACCAATCAATAAAAATCAAAATTTTTGAACTAGAAAATGATAATATAAAGTTAGTTTAAGTGGCTTTGAAAGATATTGGGGAATCATTTGGAAAAAATGTATAAAAAGTTACAACTTCATCGGGTCATTCACAAATATATTATTGAAACAGATTATCCCCAGAAAGGAAGTGGAAATGGATGGATTTTTTTCTCATAGTTTAAACACTTGTGTTTTCAAGGTGAAGGGAAAAATAATGCACTCTGTAAACAAAGTTTTAGTTTGAATATGCCATTGTATTGTAATTTAAAATTATTCCACATTAAATCAATCTGATAATCTTCTTAGTTTCTGTCTTGTTAACAAATTCATGTCCATTGCACGGTTCCATCTCTCTCTTCAGCTTTTCTGTCTCCCATGCTTATCTACCAAGTACATCCTCATGTAATATTTGAGAAATATGTATATTAAAAATTATGTATCATTTATCTTAAATTAAAATTTAACTATGCATTTTATGTCTTACATTTTTATCTAGCGACTCTATACCTAACCCATAATGGGTGAGTTTAAGAGATGGCTTCCCAAATACATTATCATTTAAATTGAAATCAAAAGTCTAAATTAGAAATTGGAAGTGGGGGGTGCTCCAGAAAACAAAAGACTCTAGGTAGATGGAATCAGGTGGGAGAAAACACTGCATGTTTCTGTAATTGAAATACGTTCTATGTTGTTTAATAGGGTTTGTGAGGTGAGTATGAATCAGAGAAACACAAGGAATGAATCAAGATTCACATTATGAAAAGATATTTTAAGGAAGTGTTGGGAATTGAATCACGTATCTGCCAAAGACATGTTCAAGGGAAGCAGATGTGTCTCAGTGATTGGGTTCACATCTGTCCTATGGGAGGTCCAGGGTTTGATTCCAGGGGCCTCCTAGTGAGGACATGCTGGCCAACATGGAGAGCAGGCCCAAGCAGAGAGCTGTTGCAGCAAAATGACACAACAAAAAGAGATACAGAGGAGAGACAATAAGACATGCAGCAGACAAGGGAGCTAAGGCGGCGCAAGAGATTGAGCACCCATCTCCCACTCCAGAATTTCCCAGGATCAGTTCCTGGTGCCTCTAAAGAGAAGACAAGCAGGCACAGAAGAACACACAGAAAATGGACACAGAAAGCAGACAATGAGGGTGGGGTGGGGGAAGGAGAAATAAATAAGGAAATCTTGAGAAAAAAAAAAAGACATGTTCAAGTCTCAATATGCATTCCTGTCCATGTAAATTCATTTGCAAAGAGGACGTTTGGAGATGCTGTCATCAGTTCAAGCATGGACTCATTTGTGAGTAGGATTTTGGAAGTTCCTATTTAGATGATGCTCCACAAAATCAGGTGGGCCTTCATTCATAGGGGTAAAATCTTTGTAAGCAAAAAAAATAGGACAGGTCAGTAGAATCCAGAAGTAGAAGAAGTTAGAGAGAGAGGTCGTTATAGGACAGAGGAATGCTTCACTGCCACAGACTCTGGGAGAAAGCAAGCCCTGGCAGCATGCTGATGTTAGGTATTGTATTAGTCGGGGTTCTCTAGCAAAACAGAATCAAAAGGAGATATCTGTCAATAGTATGGGTTTTATAAGATTCTGTCATGTGACTGTGGGGATGCACAAGTCCAGGTTCCGCAGGAGGCTGCAAACCAGGGCCTCCCCTAAAACTCCAGTTAAAGCCCTTGATGAATTTCCAGGAGACATTGCTGTGCAAAGATGAGCTGTGAACTTCTCCCTGAATGCTGAAATCACTTCCCCTTTGAAGGCCTGCAACTGATTGTCTAAAGCATCACTCATTGCTGAGGGCATTCTCCCCATTGATGTAGATGTAATCAGCTATCTATGCGGTAAATTAATTGTTGACTAAAGTCCATAAATGTCCTCGTATTACAATTAACCCAGTGCTTGATTGACCAATCAACTGGGCACAAGAACCTGGCCTAGTTGACCCACTAGCCAACTATTACAGGTGTTTAACCCCCAAAATCACAAGGCAATAAATTCCTGATGTTCGTGACAGCGCTTTGTGTGATATTTGTCATAGAATCCCTGGCAAACTGAAACAGGAAGAAAGAGTAGGACGGTGGCAAGCTGGGAAACAGATGCGGAGACATAAACTGTAATTCACAATGGTGATATATAAAACATACATTTTGTTGCAAGAATGTGTGGGACAATTTGGGGTTAGGTCTCCTAAGAATTTTGAATGCAAGATTTCATCTCCTTAGGGAGTAAATAAAAGATAAGTAAGAATTATATTGCACTATAAAGTATGATCACCTCAAAAATTTTCTTTGCGCTATCTGATTATTTTTATTAGTGAAAATACCCACGAATTGACTCATCAATCTTCTTATGTGGTCCAAGGCTCAGGGTTCTCCCATACTCCAGTATCTAGAGCTAACAAGTTCTCTGTTGCTGCTCATGACACCTAAAGAAAATATACTTCCCTTTCCTGTGGCAAGCTGAAATGTGCATTCCTGTACAAAACAGAGTACTTGTGTAGGAGCAAAATTTGGATAGGGCAACTCACATATTTCAAATATGTGGCATTATGTGTATTGTTTGTGGGAATACTAATATATTATTTATTTGAGATTACAACAAAAGGCCTGATCTTCCCATAATATGATGTGGATACATGTGTATGTGCCTTTGTGTGTGTGTGTATATATGTGTGAGTGTGTTTTGCATAAATGAAGGGCATGACTGCTATCAATTTCCATTGAAATGATTTCGGCAAGCCTAGATTATTTCATGCAACTCTACTACAGTAAATAGCAAAGATCAATTTTTGGAGAACCTTTCAACTTAAAGGTTTGTACACACATACAGAGAAGGGTCTTCCTTGTGGCACTATTGTATTTTCTCTTGTAAATATTGATACATCATCCTTCCCCTAATATATTATTAGCTAGTTCTTATCTTAATCATATTTTGACTTACATAGAGAAGCAGAAATATAAATGTTTTGGGGATATATGATTATTCGGTTTATACATTTGTTCACAATGTATTTCTTTTTGTTTTTTCCTGATTCTACAAAGGACAAAGTCACTTCATAGTCTAGTTGTATGTATTTTTCATTGTCTTAAACCTATTAACATTCCAATTAAGATTGGAAATGTCTAGACTATAAATGTTGATTACCTCCTTGGCTCAATAGTGTATCTAATAAAGAAGCTTAGCCTGACAAAGGAAACAATCCTGCACTTGTTAAACAAACCAGCAATACTTGCTCTAGCTTCTTTTTGAGACAGAATATTCCACATGGTCAAGAAAGTTCTATCCAACATGAGTAAAAGTCAATATACCACTGCATCCACTATACAAAACATTTAAATTTCTAACAATGGAATGTTTTATGAAATTGGCATTTCTATTCTTAGGAATCATTGATTAAATTAGGCATATCACATGAGAAATTATATCAAAAGACATGATTGAAACTAGGTAAGAAGTGGAAATTTAGGAGTGATAATTTCTCAGACCTTAAAATCTGTTACATGTTTCTAACAAATTGATAGATCAAATTTGGGGATCTGATAGATGGGGACTAAATATCAGTTTTATTACTAATGAAAGATTGTAGGACATGACTTAAATTTAAGCTTACAAATTTCAAAATGACCTTCCCTGATTCTCTGCCCAAATTTTGCACCGAGTAATGGAAGAATCTGGACTCCTTAAGGAACTTCTCATTGCAAAAGATTAGTTACTAATCAGTGAAGCAAAACTGCATGAGTCCCAGACACAGCTCTCTGCAAAGGAAACTGAATTTGCCTATGCAATGCATACTCAGTCCCCTCTACCAAATAAACCAGACTTAAAAGTCCTTCAGGAAAAAAATGAGTACGGCATGAACAGGGGATGGAAAATTTTTACTTACAGCTTCTCTCGAGAATACGAAAAGTTAAGTCATGAAGGCACTAACATTATTTGTTAACCAAGTGAGAATATTTTCATTTTGGCACATTGATATTGGATTTTAAGCTATTTTGCTGATTTGAAGAGCAAATAATTTCTTTAAAAATATGAAAACACTCTGGTCCACACATGGGATTTTGGTAGATAACATTGTTCTCTCTCCGTGATTCTTCCCTGCTTTCCTTGACTATGTACTGAATTCAAGTCCAGCATGCTAGTGGTGTATAGGTCTCTTCAAAAACTGTTGAGTACATTTGGGAAATGACGAAACCATAAGCAGATAGCTAGGAGTTCTAACTAAAGAAAAAACAAATTCCTGCCCAAACTTCATGCTTATCAGTATTCCTTATTCTTTTTATTAGTCAGCCGAAGGGGTGCTGATGAAAAGTGCCAGAAATCTTTTGGCTTTTATAAAGTGTATTCATTTGTGGTCAAAGCTTAGAGATACAAGACTCTAAAGTGTCCAAATCAAGGTACCATAAGAGGTACTTCCTCTCCCAAAACATGTTGCCACATGTTGAAGCAAGATGGTGAGCAATGTCCATAAGGGTTCAGACTTCCTCTTTCCTCTTAAGACTCCATGGGCCTAGCTTCTGTGTATCTAAGCTGTAGGCTGGCTTATGGCTCTTTTCTCTTCAGCTGCAAACTATCAGGTGAATAGCTCATCTGTTTTCCTGGGCTGCAGGATCGAAGGTGACAAAATTCTTTTCTCTGGCATCTATGGATCTCTCTCTATTCCCGTGTATCTTCTCCTGTGTATCTACTTCTGTGTGTTTCCTTGAGTGTCCATTTATATAGTTATGACGTGGTTGGGGGGAGACTCAAACTGAGTCACACTCTACTGGTGTGGTCAAATCAAAGTCCTAATCTTAACATAATTTGCTCAAAGACAGCTCAGCTGAACCTAATACAATCTTGCCCAGAGGAACACACCAGTTTACAAACATAATCTCTCTTTTTGGAATTCATAAATAATCTCAAACTGCCACACTCTCGCATTACTAAAATTTCTTTCTGAGTTTTTCTTATAGGCAGTTAAACTTGGCCATAGCCAATACTGCCAATGGAGCATATACATATAGAAACATTGCATTTTGTCCCTTGAACTAGGAACTAAAAATCACTCCCTCAGAATCAAGATTATGTGACTGAGGAGTCACCAGAAGAAAAGAAAATGAAGGCGGTTCACAAAAGAGAGATAAGATGTGGTGTGCTGCATACTTTAACCATATTTAGACAGTCCTGCAAACATCTAATCAGGATATAGTAACCTGAATTCCCACCACTGTCCCCTCCTCTTTCTGTGTTCATTTTATATGTCTCCCTTTTTAGATTGGGGAGACAGATTTGAGTTTTTCCTCTTGTACCCTTGCTGGTTGACCCTTCAATACAACTCTTTTCATTTCTCAAAATCCAATGTGAAAGAATTGTCCTCTGTTTTCTTCAGGCAGCGAGCCCTTTGCTTAGCAACAAGGGCAGAATATTTATGTATAGTTCTTGGTTCTGTTCACTTTCCAGGCAGCTTCTGGTTGGCAGATATTCCTAGACTTGAATTTTAGCAAGAACATATTGACCTACTCTGGGGCTTAGATGGAATACAAGAAACATAGAGTTTTGTTGGGTTACAAAGTTCCAGGAGGCCTTGTTGCAGAAGAGGCCTAGGTCTAGCTAGCCAAATAACCCAAGGAACACTTAGAAAGATGGAGGAACAGAGTTTTATTATGTGCATGGACCCAGAGGAGAGTTTGATGTCCAAATTCTGGGCCCCTTGCTGCAGTTTTCAGAGGCTTATGTAGGGATTGGGGTTTCCATTGATTGGCTTGCAATTTGCCAAGCTGATGGGGTTTCATAGACTGGCAGGAAGCAGGCAGGAGTTTTGAACACATTGGTTAGCAGGCAACAGCAGGAGGACAGAAGCAAATTTGCTGGTTACCTTGTGACAAGTTGATTCAGGCTGAGGCAAAGGCTGCTAACTTAGATTAGCCTGCTGACTCACATAATTAAACTCTTACAGGTGCACACCCTGCAGCTCACAGCACACATACCCAAGGGCTGCGTTATCAGAAGGCAGCCTATACCAGCATTCATGGTGGGATAGAAGGGAGTGACAGGAAATTCCCTCAACAGCCTGACCTATGTAATAGGAAATAGGGTGGAAAGCAACTTTGAAGATGTTAATGTAAAATCTTCTTTATTATACTTCCTATTTTCCCAAGAACTTCTTAGGGTCTCTGCCTCTTAAAGATATATCAACATTTTCCATAGATTTAAAGAAAAATACAAATAAAAGTTCTATGCACTTTTATTCATCACAAATTGCATTTCTCTAAACAGCTTTCAGCCAAAAGGAATGCATTCAGTTCATTAGTGAAACATTTCTCTTCCACTGCCTTCAGTTAATATTAGGTATGCTTTTTCTATATTAGATCCTGGGCACAGTTCTCAGAATCCTCAGATATACCAAGACCTTGAAAGACCAAGAGAAGTTGGTGGGAAGTGGCAAGAACTGCCTGGACTAATTGATCTGCCTCTGAAGTCCTGAAAATATTATAATGTTTATCCACACTGCTAGTTTAACTTTCCTCCAAAATCATCACCCACCATTAATTTGCCTTGTTTTTTAGCATATGTTTATGTCTTTTCTTTCTAGGACTTAGTATTATTTCAAAGAATCATACAATGTCCATTTCGTTTCTACATTTACATTGTCATAACCTTTAAACCCATCTCTATATTCTATTTTACTATTAATAGAACCTGGCAATATATTAGGCTTCATTTTTGAAGAAGTTTTGGACCACAGAGAGGTTCGACTATGGCAGGGAGGAACACTGGTGTGGGGTGTTATTGATGCGGGGCACATAGTTGGGAGGGAGCTCTCCAGAGTACATATACACGGTACATAAAAATGTTTGGATATTTTCATAGTAGTTACAGTTAAAAATGCCAACTGAGGGAGTGCTGAGTTCCTAGCCAGGGGAGCTCTATCACATTCCCCAATGGAACATCACCAATCCCCCAAGTGCAATGGCAAAGACCAATAAAAAAGGATGGTACAAACAATGAGCCCTTGATACTGATAACTAGGTTTATGAACCTGTGCACCTGAAATATGAACTAGGCCTATGGCTGTAGGGTGCCTAAGAGTTACCTCCTGAGAGCCTCCATGTTGCTCAAATGTGGCCACTCTCTAAGCCAAACTCAGCATGTAAATGCATTATCTTCCCCCCAGCATGGGAAATGACTCCCAGCGATGAACCTCCCTGGTGCTGAGGGATTAATACTAAGCACCAGCTGATGATGTAACTAGAAAAAGACCTTGATTAAAAGGGTCAACTCAGACCAGCAGAATATTTCAGTCTACATGCAATATCAGGTGTCCAAAACTGCTTCTTGACCTTGAATAAAAGGGAGAAATGGGAAGAGCAAATAAGTTTATTTGGCTATGAGTCTCCAGAAAAGAGTTAGGAGGTAATCAGAGGGTCTGCACTTACACATACCTCAGCAGGATCCAAGAGACAGACAAAGTAGATAAAACCCCAGGTACTGGTTCTCCTGAGGGCCTCAGAGACCCATGGCAGATGCTCTGAAGTTCAGTGCCATGTCAGTTGGACCTACTTTGGAATTTGTGTTCCTGAAGGTGATGGAGTTGTACTCAGATGTGACCTTTCTACACATGTCTCTTCTGTCACTTTTATTGGACCTGTGATTGGTGTTGGGGTTGGTGTATACTCAGGAGACCTGAATCTCTGAACTGTCCATGTGACAGCCAGGCCTTGATCCTCAGCAGACTTGCAACTCCTACTATGTTGTTTATTGGATTTACCCCAGCCTGCTAACAGGGAGGTGAAGAAGGTCAACCACCACACCAGGGGGCCAAGAGTGCCTACAACTGCAAGCAGGAGAATTGCATCCATCATTCATGTGGAATCTAAGCCCCCTCTCAATATAGAAGTGGAGTGGAGGAATGGACATAACCATCCCAGGGTCCACAGGATGGAGGAATAGAGTATGGATTAGAGTGCACTTACCGATAGTCTACTATGGAACTATTGTGATTAGTAATGGAAGAAACTGTAGCATTTATGTGGAGAAAGTGGCCACAGTATCTGCTGCGGCTAGGGAGAGGAAAGAAGAGCTATGATGTGGGGGCATTTTCAGGACTTGGAGTTGTCTTGTGTGGTACTGCAAGGACAGATGCTGGACATTGTATGTCCTGCCATGGCTCACCAGGTGGACTGGGGGAGAGTGTAAACTACAATGTAAACCATTATCCATTTGGTGCAGCAGTGCTCCAAAATGTATTCACCAAATGCGATGAGTGTCCCATGATGATGAAAAGAGATTGTTGATTTGGGAGGAGTGGGGTGAGAGGGGTGGGGGGTATATGGAGTCCTCTTATTTTTTTTAATGTAACATTTTAAAAAAAGAAAGAAAAAATGTTTTTTAAAAGACAGAATGAAAAAAAAATTTAAAAGCTCAATATATTACCACCTATGTCTGCTTATAAATATTTTAATACTCAAGTATTTATATGGTTTTGGTGAAAGTAAAGACTCTTAACCTCGACAAAAGTGTGATTTTTTTTTTTTTTCAGTAAAAATTTGTCAGTCCAGCTCTTCTATTTGCCTAAATAAGATTAAGGACAGAATGAGCTGAGCTCAAATAAATATAAACATAAACCACAAATATTAATGTACATTGCAATTTATGTGGTCTTTCCTTCCACATATATTTTGAATTAAGTCCCCTATCCTTCTCCTGAAATCATATATGATTGTTAAATCATATTTCAATGAATAATGATTAACGAACTAAGTTGGAAAGAAAAGTGGATATTATATTTCTCATCTTTACCTGAATTAAGCTTGCTTATTTCCCTACCCAGAACAAATTTCATAATTTGCATCCTTTTTATGATCATTCATAACTTTGACTCTCTTACTTATCTTGCTAGACCCTCTGGTGCAATTCCCTCTATTTTCCCTCCTACTTTATTCAAACCTTGAAAAAATTTTTTTTTGCCTTTCAAGGCACATTACTGTCTTAATTCTGCTCATATCCCTGCTTCAATTAGAGTCTTAGCAGGAAATGGATGTCACATTCCAATGGGATAATTGAGGATAACTCAATAAAGGGGCTATTAAAAAGGGTGAGCAAAGCCACAGAGGAATGTAAAATACCCCCACCCTCTTAGGCTAGCATCAGCTGGGAGCAATGAATAAAGAAAAACTATCAACCTATGGTAGCAAGTCAGGAAGGACCACAGAAATAAATTGTTTGACCTCATTATTTTCCATCCATTTGATCTGTATTGCCTGAAGTGAACTGGAAGCCTGAGGACAATGGCATTGTGCTTGGTATGACCAAATAGTTTATTGTGCAACAAGGACACTTTTGAGAATTAAAGGATGTGGAATTAAAGGATGTGCTGTTAATCACTAAACTGGGACAAAGGCAAAAACTGGTTACTAAATCTTTGATGAAAGCAATAGAGGGCAGCTTTCTGGGGTACAGGAGAGTTTGGAGTTTGGTGGAAAGTGCTTATGGAGCATAAAATAGAAAATATGCAATACAATCTCTCCATTCAGTGGTTTTCATCCAGACCCCCACTGAGTATTTCTTTTTTTTTTTTTAACAATCAATTTCATTGATACATAACACTAAAGTACAAATCCATCCAAAGTGCAGTATCAATGGCATTTGGCACAGCCACACAATTGTGAATTCATCACTCCGGTTATTCCTAGGGCATCTTCATTATTCCAGCAACAATAACAATGATACTAACAGAATAAAAACCAACCAAACAAACAAAACAGTTCATCTCTTCTCAATCTCTGTATGCTTCCCTTGTCATGTATAATTGCTATTCTGTTTCCTTCTCTACATTTTATTTGTGTTTACAGTTTGTAAATAGTCATATATTCAATATCATTTTATTAGTCAGGGTTCTCTAGGAAAACAGATTCAACAAGAGATATCTGTTGATAGTAAGATTTTTATCAGAGTGTCTGTGGAGGGCACAACCCCAGGTTCCGCACACAGGCTACAACCAGGGGCTCCAAAGAAAGTCCAGTGAAGGTTCTTGATGAGTTTTGGGATATGTTGGCTGTCCAAAGATGAGCTGGGAAATTCCCACTCAATGCTGGTATCACTTCCCCTTTTAAGGAATTCAATTGATTGGATAAAGCATCACTCATTGCTGATGGCAATCTCCCTGATTGATGTAATTGTAATCAGCTATGATTTACCACTGCAGTAAAATCATTGGTGACTAAAGTCCATAAATGCCCTTGTATTGTATTAGCCCAGTGCTTACTAGACCAAACAACTGAGCACAATTACCTGGCTGAGTTGACACAATAGCCTAACCATCACATTCCATCCCTCGTCAACCCTGTAACTATACACATTACCTTAAACCATTACTTAGTCTCTAAGTAAAAGCAATAACAGACATGGCTATATATATATATATATATTTATTTCCACCTAACAATGCTCAACTTTCCTGTGTACAACCAGAAACACATTAATTCCATACAGAATAGGGTGCAAGTTCTTGGATAATATTCACTCTGGAACTTGACTTCCTCAAATATTATGACATGAAATGGATATAACTTGTTATATGATAAGAGGAAAATACAATCATCATCATAATGAAACAAGGAAGAAAGATTCATGACCATTATAATCCTCATTTCTGTAACTGGTCACATGATTGAAGTTCATGTTTATCACTACCCAGCTCCTGATAGGCATCTCAGGTTGCATGGTAACTTGATGGCCCATGGTTAAGTGTTCAGTCTCTGCTAAGGCCTAGTAGCAGGCCAAAATCTATTTCTCAAAAGGAGAGTAGATATCAGCAGAGGATGGCGAGGTTTTGCCCCAATATCCTAAGGGTCTGCATGGTGATTCTCTTAAAGGGACCTGCACATGGCCCCAAATAGCATCTCTATTTGCCACTGAAACTTCCAGCACCATTGGATCTGCTGAATCATATGGGTCAAGTGGTAGCACAGTTTGCACAGCACCCTGGACCTGTCACAGAGCCTCTTCTTGTGCCAGGCCCCAATAAAAACTAGCAATTTTTCTGGTCACCTGGTAAACGGGCTAGAATAGTACACCCAAATGAGGAATGCGTTGTCTTCATAATCCAAAGAGAACAACTAAGTGCTGTGCCTCTTTTATTGGTCATAGAAGGGGCCAGATGCAAAAATTAATCTTTAAAAGGGATATCTCGATATGCCCCAGACCACTGGACACCTAGAAATTTAACTGAGGTGGAAGGACCTTGTACCTTAGTTGGATTTATCTTTCATCCTCTTTCATACAAATGTCTTACGAGTAAGTCTAGAGTCTTTGCTACTTCTTGCCTTCTAGGTTCTATTAACATATCATCAATATAATGGACCAGTGTGATGTCTTGTGAGAGGGAGAGATGATCAAGTTCCCTGAGGACAATATTATGACATAGGACTGGAGAGTTGATATACTCCTGAGGCAGGGCAGTGAAGGTATGCTGCTGGCCTTGCCAACTGAAAGCAAACTATTTCTGGTGGTCCTTACTAATAGCAATTGAGAAAAAAAGCATTCACTGAATCAACAGCTGTATATCAGGAACCAGAGGATATGTTAATTTGCTCAAGCAGTGATACCACATCTGGGACTGCAGCTGCAATAGAGTCACCAGTTGATTAAGTTTATGATAATCTACTGTCATCTTCCAAGATCCATCTGTTGTCTGTATAGGTCAAATAGGAGAGTTGAATGGGATGTAGTGGGAATCACCACCCATGCATCCTTCAAATCCTTTATGGTGGCACTAATTTTTGCAATCCCTCCAGGAATTTGATATTGCTTTTTGTTTACTATTTTGCCAGGAAGGGGCAGTTCTAGTGGTTTCCACTTGGCCTTTTCAACCATAATAGCCCTCACTCCGCAAGTCAGGGGGTCAATGTGAGGATTCTGCCAAATAGTGAGAATGTTTATTCCAATTATGAATTCTGGAACTGGGAAAATAACCACAGAATGGTCTGGAGACCCACCGGACCAACTGTTATATGGACCTGAACTAAAACTCCATTATACCTGACCTCCATAAGCCCTTACTCTGATTGATGAACAACAGTGACATTTTGGGTCTCCTGGAATTAATGTCACTTCTGAGCCAGTGTCTAATAATCCACAAAATGTCTGGTCAATTTCCTTTTCCCCAATGCACAGTTACTCTGGTAAAAGGCTGTAGATCTCCTTGGGGAAAGCTGAGTGGAAGAACAAACAGTATAAATTTTGGGCATTTTAACAGGGTCCTTCCCCAAAGCAGACCTGGCCTCTTCCTTATTCAAGGGCTCTGGGTCTGTAAACTGTCTCAAGTTTGGGAATTGATTAAGGGGCCATAAGTCTCTGTGTCTGGGTTGAGTGCTGTAGCTTGAGGGGTTAGAAAGGGCTCTAACAGTTTGTTTGGGTCACTGACTGATACATAGACCGAAAGATGGCCTAGGATGTCAGAGGTTGAGATGCCCAATTTGCCCCGGTATACAGTAGAACAGGGAATTCAAAGGCTTAGGGAGATTGGAATGCTAGAATGGATTTACCACTAGAGAGCTGCCCACCCATCCCAGGAAGGTCCAGAGGACACAGTTTAACCAGGACTGTCAGAAATAAATTTATTATAAGACTAACTCCATCTTCCCTGAGAGCTCTGTAGTTGCTCTTCTCTGTAGTCCAGATATTATTGTAGGGCCGACTGTGATGGAATTAGAACCCTTAAACATTAGGGGGATGATAGGATGTCAGTCTGGAAAAAGTCAAGTATCTGCAGGTAATCACCAAAGACAATTGTCTTTTCAAGTCTTTTGCCCACTTTTTAATCGGGTATTTTGTCTTTTTATTGCTGAGTTGTATGATCTCTTTATGTAACATGGATATTAAACCCTTACCAGATATGTGATTGCCTAATATTTTCTCCCACTGAGTCATCTGTTTTTTCACCTTTTTGACAAATGCAAAAAGCATTTAAGTTTGAGAGGGTCCCATTTTTTTTTGTTTGTTTGTTTAATATATGTATTTCTGTAACTTTTGTATTCCTAGAGATCCATCACTGGTCAACTGCTCTTTACACTATTTCCTCTCATTGGTGACTTGCCATTTCAGAGATTTTGAAATCTTTTGCAATTGTTTTCAAACTCATATCCAACCAATTAAATATGCCATAATTATTTCATTATTATCTTTACTAATGCCTAATCAATTCCTTATAAATCTTATCTTTTTCTAGTAAGGTTTAACTCTGTTGGTCATGCCACCAAGCCACAAGAAGAGGTACCCATAACTTCTCCCTTCAGTATGTATAATTCAACCAGTCATCAAGTTCCTTCATCCAAGAAATCAATCATTCTTGATTGACCATTAAATATTAAAAACTTCTGTTCAATAAAAGACACTATAAACAAAATTTTAAAAGTCATACACTTAGAAAAAATAGCTTGAACATATTTAATCCTTGAATTATTAGTAGACAAATTATATAAGTAATTCTTAACAATTAATAGAAAATAGACAACCTAATAGAAATATGTTTGTTTTTAGCACTTCTTTACTTTCTGGCACTACAAGATGTTCCAGGTTCATTTTGTATATATTCTTTGCCCCAGCCCTAGAAGAGTCAGTCATTTCTCCAAAAAGCCCTGATTTTTTATGGAGAATGGTATTTATGAGTGTGCTCACTGTTTACTGAGGTTTCATTGCTTCTGGACTCCTTTAGTTTACAAAACTAGAAAGTGTATGAAAGGATACTACCCCATTTATATATGTTGTGGAATTTAAGAGAAGTTCAATTATTTGAGTATAGAGAGGCCAGGACTCAGGAATGATTTTGAGAAGGAAAAATGGTTTATTGACGGCCGGCCGGACTCGGGAGCTTTCAGTTTGAATCCCGAGCCCCGAACAAGATTTTCAAACGTCTTTTATACAGAGAGGAAAGGCCAAATGGTCCCTTTGTTTCAGTTCTCAATAGGCTTCAATTAGCATATATCTCTTCCACATCTTAGGTAAGCTTTTAGCATGGACTCCAGACATTCTAGATAAGCCTTGGTTTTTGCATTTCCCCTAAATACTTAAAGTTTATAGCCCTTGCATTGTTAAACATTTCCTGGGACTGGAGCCGCTGTCACTGTCCCTAAGGGCAGGACTGCAGCCTCTTACCGTTCCACACCCACAAGTCAAACAACTTAGTTATCTCTGAAGAGACACAAAGCCTTCCACCCATAGCCCACATCATATACACATATCTGTAATTATTTCTGTATCTATAATTCGGTATTTCAATTACAGTATTCATGGGTTAATACTGATGTCTCCAGTTATAATCCAGTACCAAACAGGTGATTCTAGCCTTCCTAATTTATCTTAACTTTTCTTTCCTGTATTGAGAAAACTGACTAGTCTCATCCAACTTTCATTTACTTATTTTTTTTCAATTGCAGTACATAAGTAGAGAACTTTTGGCATTTTTAACTCATATTTGCATGTGAAGCAACTTTATTAACCATAGTACAGTATTTTTATGCAGTTCATTTTGTCTTTACATGTACTGTTTCTAGACAAAACATCATTTCCAAAGTTATTTAGGTCAAATCCTTTTTGTCTACACCCTTCCTTGAAGGTATATCATATATTTGCAACATATATTTATACTGAACATGTATGTGCATTGTCATATATTTACATTTAGATTCTTTTGTCATAGGCTGCATTCCATCCTTGGCTTCCCCATTTTTTTGAGTCTGCATACTAACCAAATACCCTTTCCATTTTATCTAATCTCCTTGAAGTTTGAAGTCATAAAAATCTTTCTTTATTCTCTTCTGAAAGTTCACAGTGTTTATTTTGTTTTACATTCTTTTATTTTGTTTTGGTATTTACTTAGGTTTTACCATGCTGGATAAAAGCTGCATTTTATTAAGTCAAAGTGGTAATGGGGCACCGTGATCAGTTTGCAATTTTAATGTTAATGCTACCAACACATTTCCACTTACTAATTAATTGATATGGATTATTTGGATAACTTCCCTTGGAATTATTGCCTATACAAAATTAATTACCTTTTGGACCAGGCAGCAGGTGTGAATTCAAATGAGTTCTGAATGGACCAAGGTTTCTTGTCACCTTTTTCTCCTTTATATCCTGAGCTATAGCCATGAAATGCTTCTTTATCATCTCCCTTTGTATGGAGGTTTTATTTTCCCCTGAAGCTGTAGTACTCAGGGGCTTTGGCTTGTTGCAGAGGCCTGAGGCTTGGTCTCCTAGTCTCCTAGTAGCCACTGAAACAAGGCAAGTCATCAATGAGTAATACCACACCCTCAGGGCAACCTTCTGCTCTAGTGCCTAAGTACCTCTCTGGAGTCTTTCTCTTTTCTCTACCTAGTGTGGTGATGTCCCAAGCTATCTTACCAGGTCAGCCATCCATTTAACTTTTCTTTTTGAAAAAATGTATTTTCTAGCATTTTACATTTTTTTCTGTGTTGAATTTGACAGAATCTGAAGTTTGCCACGTTGTCTGCTTTTGAATATAATTTTAACCCAGTGTTTGCTTTATACCTCCCATGCGCTCTTCCTTTTGGAAAACATACTAATGACTCATTTTTAATATATATTTTAAAACATTATTTTGTTCAGGTTTAAGGTTTTCTGTTAATTACTCCAATGAAGATGATGTAGGGGAAATAACTGTAAGGAAAGTAAAGAAAATGTAAGAATAGAAAAGAATCTGAAAATGAAGGAGGTTAAGATGAGAAATGTTTCTCACAGTAAAATAGATAATTTTCCTAGAATGAGTAAACTAAAATCCTAATTTGAATTTAGGTTATAATTATCCAATTAACAAAATATCATTACATTTTTCTTGCTGCTAAAGAGATGGAATATCTGATATTATTATAAAACACATAGCTCTAGTTCTCTGGATTTTATTTTATATATTTATGGTTTAGAACACCTAATGTGTAAGATTAGTCAAATTTTGTTTGGTTCTTGGAGATATGAGCCAAGGAAAGTTATTAAAAATAATAAGTATATGCAAACTTAAATGAAATTATATGTAGACTTTTTTTTTGAGTCTGCTAAATTTCAGACTTCTGCAATTTTGTAATAACTCACAGAACACCATAACTTATTATGAACCTCATTATGCTAAAACTGATACAAATTTAGCAGCTAAATGGGTAGATTTTAAAAAATTGCTAATCAGCCTTACTAACTCAATCGTTAATTATACATGTTTTCATGTAGAAGAACTAAGAAACTGCTGAAGATTTTGCATATCAAAGTTGAATAGCAGGAGGGAAATAATGACTTAATTCATTCATTGATATTTTTGGATGAAAATTCTTAAAGTATCATTGTGCAAAATATATCAGAACTTTGAAAGTGAGATTCTTTTGTTAAGATAACAAAATTGACAAGGTTACATTAAATATAAAATGGTAATCTAGAAGTTGATAATTCAGTAGAAAACTTTAAATCTAATGTGGCTATTACTGTTCCTGAATCATATGTGTTTATGTGTGTTTGTACATGTTTACTCTAATATCTTGATTTTTAAAAATTTTCTTTATTTTCTTGACACTATTCAAAACTTGTTTCTCTCATTTCTCTGTCTTTTCTCTCCTCTCCTTCCCCTGTCTCTTTGTACTTCCCTTCCTCTCTTTCTCTCTTTCCCTCCCTTCTTCCCTCTCTGGAGCCTCAAGGATGTTTGGACCCTTAAGGGAAACCCTTCTGTGAGAACTGATGGGAGTGAAGCAGGTGAGTAAGATAGGGAATTAATAGATGGAACTTGGCAAGAAGTCTACATCGACATCAATAACCCCAAGATGGCTGCTGGAAGAACTTCCCCAAGATTCTGCCACTCAGAAGACTTCCTCTGGAAGTCAGGAGAAGCCCCAAATAATCTCCAAGGACTTTATCATTGGGCCCTCCTGGTAGATTGATGAGAGAAATAAGCAATCAACATAGTAAACAGCTAGAACTCCTCCCCTGCCATTAGCAAAGGGGTGGGATAATCAACAGTTCAAAAAGCGGGCACCAGGTCTGAGTGTTCTCTCTCTCTCTCTCTCTTTCTCTTCTCTCTCTCTCTCTCTCTCTCTCTCTCTCTCTCTCTCTCTCTCTCTCTCTCTCTCGCATTCTCTTGCCTGTGGACCTGTGTCTGCCCTTAGCACACCATTCTCGCCGTTTTTCCTCTGCCATGTGGCTATGCAAGTAAACCTGGGGATTTATAACCTATAATAGGAAATTGTAGCCTGTAAATCAACCCTGGGACCCCTGATGGGTTATTTTCTCCCATTTCTCATCCCTCCCTGTCAGAGTAAATTACTGGCCTAACTCAACCCACTTCCCTTGAAATTCATTTCTGCTGCAGCAAAGTCAAGAACCTAGATAAAATCCAGGAACAGAAGGTTAGAGATTGGCAGGACCATGTGTGTTCTGTGTTCAGTGATAACATGAGCAAGAGCCAATGGCTTAGACTGTGTCTGATGCTCATGACTCAGACTTTGACGTGAGAGTGAGTAATACCACATCAAAGGGATTATTAACAGCTATTGGCAATGGGGATTTCAAGGCAGCCATATATTGTGGAAGGAGGACATTTCCAGGAGCAGAGCCACATGGTGTTCTGTGACTGGCTGCCAGTTATCATTGGTCCTTAGCTTTTCTGTCACAAGGCAATGCACTGCTGGCTTCTCAGTTCCATTGACTTCCAGCTTCTGGCACCTCCTTGTGGCTTTCTTTCTTTCTGTGTTCTTCCCTATAAGGCCTTCAGTTACAGGATTAAGACCCATACTGATTCAGTTGGGCCACAATTTAACAAGTAATTTCATCAAAAGTTCCTATTTTGAATGGGTTCATACCCAGAAGAATGCATTAGGTTTAAGAACATGTTTTTCTGGAGTACACAACTCCAAGTCTGGGGTCCACAGACCTGCAAGACAGAATCATAAAAATTTACTATAAGCTATAAGATAGAAAGAGTAGGAAATGGCATAGAGATGTTTCAGTTATGTAAGAGGAACTGTATGATATTACCTTTTATTAAGGCTTTGGTATGTGAAAAGGACATGAAAGAAGATAAAAGGTAAGAAACCTACCCATGCTTTACTTCAGGTCACTAACAGGTAAAAACTGCCAGATTAGTAAGAAGGAATGTGATGAAACCAGAAATGGTAACCAGTTCCCCTAGAAATAGCCACAACCATAAGGAAGGATGTGGACCAGAAACAGCAGAGCAGCAGAACAGCTCCTGGTGAAACAAGAGCCTAGATGCCAAAGTCTGGGGCACAGTTACTGCTCAACTAAGCCTGAGATCTAGAAATTCCTACCAAGTTCCATGGAGAGGGAATCTGCAGATGCAGACACACTGAAGGGAAGGAACCTGTTCACCACAGACAATGGCAGGTTGGGCAGCTTATTGCACCCTAAAAGAGCAAAGATACCCACTGACCCTTAGTAGTCATGAGGGCAAGGACTAGACTTAACCACTCTCAGTCAAAGCCAGGTAAATATTGTTAAGTTCCATCTACCCATTCCCCACTATACCAAATCACCTTTTGGAAAGGAAAGGGTAAATTGTCAGACATATTAAGGAATATTTATCAGAAAACATCTAAGTCATAAAAAAGATGATTTAATTCAAAGAATCGAAGAAGCATTACATAGCTGTGTTCATGAAAAACATTAGATCAGCTGTAGAAAATACAGCAATCATATTTTGAAACATCTTAATTTAAAAAAGATGCTGGAATTTTAACACTGTAAAACTTGTTTAATTTGTGAATGAATCCACACATGCATAACTATATATGACAAGATGTTTATAAACAACATGTTGTATAAAAAGAGAATGATCAGAAACTGCCTAAACACTCATCTATTGGAATTTGTTTAAATGAATCATACTCCATTCATTTATTATTACAATTTTTATATGCAGTCAATGAAATAAAAAATTGGGCATTGAGAGCATGCAGTGAAATTGAGATACATCACTGTCTCTGTACCTCTAGAGAATTTGACAAAATTGGATGTCTATTTTTCTAAATTTATATGTTAATTTATAACAATATATAAATTGAAAAAGCTGGAATTCTATATAACAGGCTTAACAAAGGGTTTTATCATCTCTGGAAGCAGTAATGCAAAAGACCTAGCCACTAAGAAATGTAGTACAGTGTCATGATGAGGAATAAAGAATATGGAGTTAAACAGACCTGACTCAAAATTCACTAGCTGAAGGGTCTTTGGCAGTTCATTTAATCTTTGGTTTTATAAGATTCAATTTTCTCAACTATAAATGTATAATTGTATCTACCTCAGAGAATCATTGGTAGAATTAAATGTTAATGCATGTAAAAGACTAAGTATTATGTGGGACAATGTGTGTACTTAATAAATGTTATATATTGTGTCATTTATTATTATTATTATTTGATATGTCCAAATAATTTCATTTCAAATTCTTCCAAGAACATGTAATGTTTTTTACTCACCTAAATCAATACATGTACCTATATTTTGAAATAAAAAGAAAATATCTAGTTCTTAATCAATTAAAGTTTTCACTTTCCTTGACTTTCCTAACATTATTCAGAAAGGGGGCTACTGATATGCTTATTTCTTTAACAGTCACATGGTTAGGAAATCCTTTTACCCTTTCCTCCTGACCTTTAAGCTTGCCCACTGACTGCCCTATCAGTAACAGACACAAATGAAAATTATTTATATAGGTAAACTGGCTCCCTCAACACTTAGGGCTAAGGAGGAGACAGAAGAATCTTAGATTCTGAGACTTAAGGTGACAAAACTGAATATGGTGATGAGCCTTTTTCCCCCCAAGTGATTATATCCAGATACCTCAGAGGGGAATTAAAACTTGGTAAGAGAGGCCCATGAAGTAATGATCAGTCTAGCATGACAACTTATTTGTGGATTCTCATCAAAACAACTGAGCACAAGGATCTGTTTTATACTATAACAAGCCTCAGGTAGCTGAAGGTAGTGGGAAAAGAATACCAAAATGCATAGGCAATCTTCATATAGTATCACTCATTCTGATTGTTTAATTATACATTTTTTCTTAGAGTTAAATTAGAGGACTGCTAAGTGTTGACAAGTTGGCCATTTTAAAAATGTGATATATGACTCTGGAAAATAATGCATGTAAAGTTTGCATGGCTGTCTGTGAGTGAAACAAAAATAAATAGAATGGACCCAGTATTCAGGATCAATAGCTGTGCTTTTAAGATCTTTGAATTTGTGGAAAATTTGTAACTGTGATTTTATCACTGACCCTTCTTACCTATCTCAGTCACGAAGGCTATAATGTGAGCTTCTTTACTTCAGCAGAAGCTGCTTAGAGATAAATTACTCTGGTGCCAGTCTGGATCACCCTTGCAGCTGAATGGGATGGCATTTCATTCTGATGCAGAAGCTTTGCAGGCTTTGCTCTTTGACCTTCCTGATGACTTGTCTGCCTGAGAGTCATTATTTTCTACTTTCGGCTCACTAGGATTCCTTACCAGAGCAGTCTTTGGAGAACCACAGGCAACAAAAACGACTATATGTATGTGTATATATATATATATATATATTTATGTTCCCGTTTTCAGAAATTGATGGGGAGGAGATTAAAGGAAAAAGAGGACTCCAAACTCACCTTTATTCTTGACTGCTCGTTTTCTTTGCTGACTGAAACCCACTATTGTTGATTTCTCTGTGATCCTTGGTTTTCCTCTCACATTTAAAACCATCTGTCTCTAGAAGGCAGGTTTAAATTGGTCTTGTTGTGGCATGTCATTATCCAAAGAGCATTGCATGATGTTTCTGTCCTTTGATCCTGAATGCTGCCTTTAAACAAAGGTTAAATTTGAGTTTAACAAAGCATATAGGAACAAAGTAGAATCAAGTTTGGGAGATGATAAGGTTTTTTTGAGCAGGTTTAATATGATATTCTACTATGGAACTATTGTGATTAGTAATGGAAGAAATTGTAGCATTGATGTGGAGAAAGTGGCCACGGTAGCTGCTGAGGGTAGGGAGAGGGAAGAAGAAATAGGATGCGGGGGCATTTTCAGGACTTGGAATTGTCCTGAGTGGTACTGCAGGGACAGATGCTGGACAATGTATGTCCTGTCATGGCCCACTGGGTGGACTGGGGGAGAGGGTAGTAAACTGCAATGTAAACCATTATCCATGTGGGGCAGCAGTGCTCCAAAATGTATCCACCAAATGCAATGAATGTCCTATTATGATGAAAGAGGTTGTTGATGTGAGAGGAGTGTGGTGAGGGGGTTGAGAGGTATGTGGGGACCTCTTACATTTTTTGAATGTAACATTTAAAAAAAATAGAGAAGAAAAAAAAATAAAAATAAATAAATAAATATATTATAGCAATGCATCCCAGGGGAGAGATTCATGTTGAATGGGTATAGATATACTGGCCAGTGACTTGGCTTCCCAGCTGCTAAGACAATTGCTACATAATAGGATGGCTTAAACATTAGGGATTACCGACTCATGGTTTCAGAGGCTGAAAGGCTTGCTTCCTCTGGTAAGTAGCATTCTGGCTGACCTACAATTCTTGGTTTTCCCATTACATGGATGTCCTCTCCTTTCTCTTCCAGGTTTGTTGAGTTCCTTCTTCCAGCTCCTCCTTGTGGCTCTTTTCCTAGAAGGCATCCAGTGATAGGATTAACACCCATCCCTGATTCAGTTGGTTACACCTTAATTAAAAAATAGCACCTGCAAATGGGCCTAAATACAATAGTTTCACAAGGAAAGGAATTGGTTAAGATTAAGAACATGTTTTTTCTCTGGGGTACATAATTCAATTTGTTACAGCAAGTAACCAATTCTTCTAGTCTTTTGACCCTGTTCACTCCTGCTCTATCGTGTGCCATCTCTACTCTCCCCAAGATTCACCTCTTACTTTAATTCCCTTCCCATGTATTCCCTCTACACCCTCATGCTATATTTCCTTCTATTTTTTTCCCTGAAAACATATTTTATAAATGAGGAGTGGGTTGGAAAAAATGATAAAAGTTTCCTAATATTTGCCTATATGAAAATTATGTTTCAGTCTTTCAAAAATAACATGCTAGGAATTGTACTTTTTTCCTATAAATGCTTTTGTTCTGGTTCCATTGGCTTCACCACCAGATTCCAAATTTATTGTCTTTTATTTGCAAAAGAAGTAGTGAAATATAGGACTCAATCTTTGTCCTAGTGATGTTTAGAGCTTTAATCCAGGGACGGCATAAAAATACAAATCTTACCATTTAAAATATGGTGGCATAAAATAAGTGGCTAATACATGGTACAAAACAATTGGACAAAGTGACATATGCTTGACAGTCTCAATATTCAAGGAAAGAAAGGAGAGTAGAAGGCATGCACACCTTTCTCTTCGTATGTGCATATAACAGAGGCCCTTGAATGAACTTGAATTTTGCTTATCTCAAGTTTAGGAAAATTCATGCCCATCTGGAGAGTTAACTGGGTATTTACATTACCAGACTACCATGTTTATTTAATGCTAAAACATACTGGTGGTAAAATGCACCATCAAATTTTAAATCTTATTTTACAATGTGTAAATGTGCACAATTAAAAACAATCACACAGTGCAGGAGAAGTTCTACACTCACAAACATAGCCAAACACCCATCCCTTCTTACTACCTGTGACTACCACATTTCCCTTTTGAACTCAGTAGAGTCCTGAAGGTGCACTACATTCTACTTTTCTCATTCTTTGTATCATCAATTCAAAGAGGTTCTTGTTTTTCATTTGGAATTTCTTGAATAGTTTTTGTTTTCCCACAAATTTGTTTTGCTTTTCTCTTATTGACAAGGATAATATGATTCTCCATTATTGAGATCATCTAGTTACTTGATCATAATATTTCTTAAAGTGATTCCAATTTTTCTTCCTTCCATTTCTTATGTAAGCTAATTAATTTTTTAGTTCTGCTGCTGCATTTTTTTGGATTTTATCTTATTACATACTAAAATAAGTCAAATTGCTACTTGATTTCATGTCCTTAATATTTCAATATTCCTTCCTCATTAACATGGATTATAAATCCACATGGTTTTTTTCCCAGAAAGAATACAGGGAAGCAAACCTTCTTAAATGTGTTAATTTAAAATTTAATCTTAATTAATAAATTAAGTGCATATAAAATTCTAGGTTTAAAGTCATTATACCACAGAAGTTATAATTCAGTTCATATTTTCCTTGAACACCCAGGTTTCAGATAAAGATTGCAAGGGCAATTGGATTCTTGCTCATTTATTTTTAAATTGCATTATTGTTATTATTATCATTTGTTTTGTCTTTATCTTCAATTCAAACTTTCACAATAATGTGTCTCGGTGTTAAATTATTTTTTTATGCTAGTGGACTGCGGGTTCTTTTTTTTGTGTGTGAGTTCTTTTAATCTGAAAATGAATATATCTTCTTGAGGTCAGAAATATTTTATCACTCATTTATTTAAGTATTGACTCCCAACATCTCAGTTTTTTTTTTTGAAACAGACATTCAAATTCAATTCCTTGTATTAATTTTCCTTCCTCTTTGTCTTACCAGGTCAGCACTACTGCTGCAAATTTCACACAATATATTGGCTTACACAATTTATTACCTCACTGTTTCAGAGGTTAGAAGGCTTGCTTCTTCCAAGGTTCAGCAGCATTCTGGTGCTGGTTGCCACAGTCCTTAGAGTTCCTTAGCTAGTATCACTGCCTCAGGTCACATGGCTATGTTCTATGCTTTTTGGCTTTGTGACTTCTGGGTCCTCCTTATAATGTCTCCAGTAATCTGGGTTAAGACTCACACTCTTGCAATTAGGTCACACTTTATCTATATATAACATCCTCAAAGGTCCTATTTATAATGGGTTCATGGCCACAGGAATGCGGATTAAGATTAAGAACATGTTTTCTCTGGGGTATGTAATGCAATTTACCACAGTCTACCTCTGGATCCCTCTTTCTACATGTAAAATATAGTCACCCATGACAGCATCCCAAGAGCCTTAAGTCATTTAAATAAAAACTCATCACTCATTTATGGGTGTGATTTTCCTAGGCCAGAATTCCATTCTGTGAACCTGATAAAAATAAATAAATGATCTGCTTCTGAATTACAGTTGTTGGGCAGGCAAAGGATGGAGATTCTCATTCCAGAAAGGAGACACTCTAAGGAAAACAGTGTTGCTCTAAGGAAAACAGGTCCCAAACAAGACCACAACATAGCAGGGCCAACTCCATTTGATTTCAGACTGTGAGAGTCATGTGCAGATTGATATTTGCAGTAGCCCACCGTTTCTAAACACTGAGTTCTAGGCTTCACCCTCTCCAAGCTCTAAAGTGGCAGTTGAAATCTTCCCTGGACATCAGGATACCAAGTTCCAAGAACAGCCACAACCCTTTCCAATTTAATCCAATTTAATATTTGGATTAAATGTCCAAATATTCTTCTGTGACTAGTTTTCTTAGACTGGGTTAAAGGCTAAATTGCCCTGTTTTTGTCAAGAAATGATATATGGTCCATGGACTGTACCGTTCTGCAGTTTTCTCTCCCCAGCCTTTGCCCGATTTATCATGCCCTTTTCCTCTACCTGTTAAGCCTGAACATAAAGGTCTTCCAGCACTCTGCTACAAGAAAGAATTCATCTCTACTACATTAGATATTTAGAGTGACTAACATTATCAACTTTCCTCAAAGCTGGAAGATGTGTATTCTTTATGTAGAATATGACAAGTCTTAGAAATGGATCTAAAGACCACACCATCAGTACTCATTTTTCTAATGGTAAGTGGTTGGGGTTTGGTAGGCAACAATGATAGTAAAACATCTTTGGATATTGTCAGAAAGAAGTGAAATCCTCCAAGGGATCTTGAGTAGAAAAGGAAGATATTGTGTTTCATTTGAATACTGACTGAGAAAACTAGCCCATGGGCGGCACGTGATTTAGATTTTGGTATTTCCAAGAATTAATAAAGCAATATTTTAAGATGATAGTCATTCTTAAAGAGTAAGTAATGATTACACAAGAGAAATATTGGCATATGACTGTTAGTGCCAAAATAATTTTGCCCTGATCTGTGAAACACCAGAAAAATAGACATATATGAAATCTATTGAGGTGACTTCAAGACACACATGACCTCCTCTTTCTCTACAATGGTCTGTCTTTCAAATAAGTGGTCACTAGATGCTACCGCCTTCATGGAGAAAGTGCCTTAATCTATGCATAAATGAGTTCCTTATTCTATGACTCAAACTGGGCCCATAAGGGTATACCGTATCCTAGTTAATTTGTCTTCAGCTGGACAACTAACCCAGTTACAGCAAATAGACTTTTTGTCTGAGCCTTTTCAAACTATTACTGTAGAAGAAAGACAATCTACATTGGGTGGAAGTTGTAAGTAATAAAAATATTAGATTGTTCAGTGTCTATGCTTCCTACTACTTAGAGAAAAACATTTTAAAATGGAGAAGATGAAACCAACACATTGGAAGAAAAAGAAAATAGTATAAAGAAAGCCCTGGCTGCATTCCAGGCCCTGGTCATCTTATTCATAAGCCCATTTCATCTTAGTTATTCTGCTGTTTAGTTGATTACATTTTCATTGGATTCTCTGGAAAAATATTGTTGTTTTTTTTCCGAAAATAGTTTGGATTATATTCCTTTCTCTTGACATCCAAAGCTATTAAATGATCTGTAAAAGTTCAGTGCCCATTTGTATTCACTAATGATTTCCTAAATTATTTAATTTTCTTTGGATAAAATTAACAAGTACGGTTTCAGATGCTTAAGTTCACACTTAATTAAACACAAATGTATGTAACTAAGCCAGAAAATAGCTTTATAATCACTTTCCAAAATTTTAAATAATAGGCAACTTTTGGATTCTGGTGTTAGCTTACTTATTGGTAATATTTAAATAATATGAGAAAGCTGTTTCTAAAGAGACAATTAACCCCTAATTTGATTTATCTTGATTTTTAGATGGAGTTTTGATGCTTTTGTCTTTGTTTCCCTTTTTTTTCTAGTATTAATATCCATTTTAAGACCCTGATGAGAAATTTCAAACTACAGGGATTAAATATGTTATTAGCTTTCTTAATGTTTTAAAAGTTTTATATGAATTTCAGTGACTACATACTTTTGTCCATTGAACACAGGCATGATAAATGGCATTTTAAAAAGAGAACTACTTTATGTGTGTGTGTATATATATATATATGCGTGTACATGTGTGCACATACACTAAACAATTGTGTTTTAATAGTTTACTTATTTTACATTGCAATAATTACCTGTAATAATGTTACATGATCAACTAAATCTTATTACTTAGAAATTAGAAGATAGCATATTGAAATGTTTATTATATGATTATATGTAGTATTGATAATTATTCTAAAGATTCAATGTTTATGATGAGTGTTTTATTGAGTAAAGAGGATTGCTATTAGCATTCTTAGAAGTGAATGTTAAGGCAGTTTATTGTCTATTGACCTTTCAGATGTCTAGCAACCTACTGACACTACTTATTTTAATTTTAAGCATCAGTCAAGCTCAGGAGATTAACAAGTATATATAGAAACCATTCATAGCCTTATCACAGGACATCAGAAGTTACATTTTATGTGTTAAGAAAAAGCAACTTTCACTTTCTTAAATCTTTTTCAGATTCATTTATAATCTCAGTATATGCAAACCTCAGTTGATTTTCTGATTGCTGACATTTCTTAAGAGGGATTATTTCAGACCAGTGACACCCTAAATATTGGCCAAATGTGTTCACTTTAATGAGATTTTATGTACAAAAAGTTTTCAGACATTTCAATTTAAAAAGTAAAACAGGGATGGAAGAAAGTCTTGCATTCCTATTTCTATGGATAGAAAAAAACATCTCTATGTTCAGAAATAACCTCGGCTTCAAGTGTTAATCATAACTGTCAGTCTTCTGATGACCACATATCACCAGTGTTTCTAAAAATAATTATAAAACAAAAACAAGCCAATTAAAGAAGTAGGAGGATTATTTACTAAAGTAAAAATGACTAGGAACTTTAACCTGGTGGGAGTCTAAGTTCTAGAGCAGTAAGTAATATATTCATACCTAGCCACTTTATTCATTTTTTTCAGTTCATCCTCACAACAATCTAATATTATTCTAAAAATGAATCACTGCTCAA